>NC_043959.1:47834237-48134237 GCF_902148855.1 Sphaeramia orbicularis
GTATCCGGGATCTTGTCCTTTCGGTCGTGACCCAAAGCTCATGACCCTAGGTGAGAGTAGGAACATAGATTGATCAGTAAATCGAGAGCTTCGCCTTTCGGCTCAGGTCATTCTTTACAACTGACCAATACAATGTCCGCATCACTGCAGACGCTGCACTGATCCGCCTGCCAATCTCACGCTTTCGCCTTCCCTCATTCGTAAACAAGACCCTAAGATACTTGAACTCCTCCACTTGGGGCAACGACTCTCCACCCACCTGGAGAGGGCAAACCACCTTTTTTCGGTCGACAACCATGGCCTCAGATTTGGAGGTGCTGATCCTCATCCCATCCCCCACTTGGCTGCAAACCGCCCCAGTGTGCGCTGAAGGTCCAGGTTCGATGAAGCCAACAGGACAACGTCATCTGCTAAAAGCAGAGATGAAATCCTGTGGTCCCCAAACCGGCCCCTGGCTGCGCCTAGAAATTCTGTCCATCAAAATTATGAACAGAACCAGTGACAAAGGGCAGCCCTGCCAAAGTCCAACATACACCTGGAACAGGTCTGACTTGCTGCTGGCAAACCAAGCTCCAAGCTCCTGCTTCGGTAATACAGGGACCGGACTACCCTTAGCAGAGGGCCCCGGACCCCATACTCCCGAAGCACCCCCCACAAGATACCACAAGGGACATGGTCAAACGCCTTTTCCAAATCCACAAAACACATGTGGACTGGTTGGGCGAACTCCCGTGAACCCTCGAGGACCTGGCGGAGAGTCTAGAGCTGGTCCAATGTTCCGCGACCAGGACGAAAACTGCATTGTTCCTCCTGCATCTGAGGTTCAACTATTGATCAAATCCTCCTCTTCAGTATCCTGGAATAGACTTTCCCTGGGAGGCTTAGGAGTGTGATCCCGCTGTAGTTGGAGCACACCGTCGGGTCCCCCTTCTTGAGAAGTGCATCAGATGCATCACTGTTCAGTGGGTATCCTACCATTACCCTTGTGGCCGAATGTCGCTAACTGAAGTATTCAGATAACTTTAAAAATACTTGCCACAATGTATCAGCTGCAGAAGTACATAATAAGCTGGAAAGCATTTTTATCTGAGCCCACTTTACATGACAACGCTCTCGTTGCATAGTTTACATCACAGGCACGCGCCAGTACAGGAAAACAGCATGTCAGATTATTTCCCTGTGATGGACCTTCAAGTGGCTCTAGCTGCTCTAATTTACAGCCCAAGAGTCATTTCAGCAGTTGTCACAAATCTTTAGAGAGAGTAGTGTTCTGTTTCCTGTTTTGTGATTGTATGAGAGAACAGGAAGAGAAGAAGAAAGGTTCTATGCGGGCGCTTGGTGTTGGTGGGGATGATGCCACTTTGCCACCTGGTGTGCATACTACATCGATAAATAGGAAATTTCACACAATTTTGCCTGTCCATCTGCATGCAGGTTTTTCCCCCCAAATGTGGAATTAAAAGTGAGAACGCAGCTCCACTTTTGCATTTTTGGTTTAGATCATTACCATCTAAACGTAGCCTTAGTCCAAGGCAGAATGCTGGTCGGGTTTCCAGGGCAGAGACATTGTCAGGGTCAGGTGGGATGGGCTTTATGCACAGCCCCACTACTTCCTGAACTTAAGGCAGCTCCTTTATTTCCTGTTGTTCATTATTGGACACACTGATTAATCCAGGTGTGTCTGCTGCTTCTTGTTGGGACAACTGTGGTCAGACACACCTGGATTAATTACTGTGTCCAGTAATGAAAAACAGGAAATAAAGGAGCTACCTGAAGTTCTGGAAGTAGTGGGGCTGTGCATAGAGCCCATTGCAACCAGGAAAACAGGTACGAAAAGAACACTGGATAGTCAGGCATGAGGCAAGAACATTCTGACAATGAGTAAAAGCTTATATGCTGGCCAGCTGATTAGGCACACCTGTGAGCAACAGGTGGACCTGATGTGGCTGATGAGGTGTGGCAGGGTGAGGGAGAGGACGGCAATGAAGCAAACTGTGACAGCCTCGTGATGAACTGGTGATACATGCGGAGTGAATGGGGTAAATACAGCGGGTTTTACTTTACTTTTATTAATGTATATTATTAAATCATATCATATATTATGTTATTAAATTATATATCAAAGTGCAAAATGTTGAAATACTAAAAATCTCCAAATTTGACATTACATTATGATTGTTGTTGATAATTTGAATATTGGCTAGTCATTACAACCATAAGAAAATGCAGTAAAAGTCCACCAAGATCCACCATGAAGAGGCAGAAAATGCATTTCCATGTCGCTGTGCTAATAATTACCTCCAAAGCTGTATATTGAAAAGGAAAAAGAGAGAAAAGGGATGGCATTTAGGAAAACACCTTGAACCTGGGCAGCTGTGCTGTTTACTAGTCGACACTAGGGGGAGGATGTGTCAAAACGGAGTTGCCAACCTTTCAGTAAAGACAGTAGCAATTGACTGTCCTAAAAGTTGCAGTCAAAATGTGTAATTGGAAATGTGCATACAATTGTAATGAAGGATGTAGGAGAGAGGAATAACATTGTGGGAGAGACAAAACGTGAGTAGACATCTTAAATATCTTTAGAACGAGAAATGAATTATACTCTGTCAGTTCTTTTATTTTTTAATGTTACAGTTCTAATCCTCCTCCTTTATTTAGGCTAAAGTGACCCAAAAGAAACACTCTGGAGGAGTTACCTATCTTATTTATTTGTTTGTTTGTTTAATATTTAGCTTCATTTTCTTAGGTTTGGTTTAGTTTTTACCCCTTGGCCAACTTCTGGCAGAAGGGGTATTGTAATCATTTTCTCATCTGTCTGTCTGTCCATTCAACGACAATCACATTATCTGAAGAATGTATTGAGATATCTGGACCAAATTTATACTGCAACTTGGCATGGAGCACAAGCCTATTGAAAATAGGTGAAATTGACCTACTTTTTCAAAGTCAAATGGTGATATGTCAACAGTAGTATTTTTAATTTTCACTATACATCAACAATCTAAATGGACCAAAAAGAAACAATAGAGAAAAGTGTGAATAACAATATGAGTGTTTTGTACTCAGTGTAGTGATGTCTTTGAGATGGTTTAGTGCTTTCATATCAGAGCCTCCAAAAGTCTCCAATCACACCAGAAAGACTTGCTAGATTAGTTGCTTGTCGCTTTTTTGAAAAAGACTGTACAGGGGTCTGAAAAATCAGTCGATATAGCTACAGTGTGACTAAGTTAGCAACACTAACATTTGTAGCTAGGCAGACAGACCAGGCGTGTGTTTTTCTGACTGTGTGACATAGAAAATCTTTTTTTGTCATGTATGCCCCTTTTCCACTGCATGGTACCAGCTCAGCTCGACTCGACTCAACTCTACACAGTTTGGTATAGTGCCATCGCTTTTCCACTGCAATTGGTATCACCTCAGCGTGAATGAGATAGGTGTGGTCAGTGGAGGCAAAACTGTTATGACATTGTTTTTAGGCGATGTAAGTCTCACTTGATATAGTAAACAGTAACGACAATGGATGACATCAAGGTGATGCTGTACCTGTTGCTCAGTCTGTGGCTTTTTGTCACAGAAAAGGTGAAACAAGAGACCCTGAAAGGATACAAGCAATGAGACAAAACACGTTTGAAAAGCAAAGGAGAATTATGAAAGCCATATGGAAGCATAAAGCTGAAGACCAGCAGATAAGAGCTGCCAAAAGACGACTCTTTATATACAGTAGATGTCACATGGACCACTTTGGAATCAGTGTCACGGTCTACGTCACCGCAGTTGCGCACTCAGTTTGGTGGCAGAAAAACACTGTATATCAATGGACGTAAATGGAGAGATCGGAGACGATAGGGGGAAAAGAGGATAAAAAATGTCTGCTGTGCTGTAGGTTGTCAGAATCGAAATCCTAAAAAAAGCGACCTTCACTTTTACTGAATACCAACACTAAAGATGCCATTTGAGGCAAACGGTAGACACTTAAGGTTGCAAGCCAATAAAAGGACAAACTGGAATGATGAAACTGACTGAATCAGCAGTGATTTACATTGTTTTAATGTACATTAAACAACACTTACCCAGCCATGCAAATGCAGTTCCCTGCCAGTATATAGTTGGTCGATGATCGACCACATCTTTTAAAACTGCGTTTTATGACCTTGTCACTGACTAGGCAGCATGTTGGTCCTCAACGCATGAAAACTATCAGACAAATCTCGGTGTTCTGTATTACAACCTGTAACACTAATATAATTCTAATAAGTGACACGGGCTCAATGTTATAGATGGCTGTGTATGTGATTTTTCTCCCATGAATTGTGCAAGTTACCACTGTATTCTTACCCTTAAAATGTCTGGTGCAACACTCGGTATTCAATGACCTGGACATGACCGCAAAGTACAAAGTTATAGGCATGGAGGGGTTTGTATGCCTTGAGCTTTTCTTAAACATTGGGTTTTTCACCCAGATATAAACAGATGTCTGGCCACTGTAGTTCTGGCCATTTCGTTGGCTCCGTGACCCACAGAGCCCATAGTGAGTCTGGATTTGGAAGCCACCTCACTCCGCTGCTAATGGTCAACTTTTCTTTACACCCCTTCTCTTGTAGACAGACCAATAAAATGACCCGAGAAGGACTCTCTATCTTCCATTACTCTGTTCTATCGTGATTTTCGCGTTCCTGGCACCGGCTTCCATGTATTGTTGACACCACAACTGTCACTTTCTGCCACCAGTTAGGCCCCGCCCACAAAATACATCATCACTGTTTACTAACATCAGAATGGTCTCATGAACAGTGCAGTCTATGCGGACCGAGCCACAAGTAAAATGATAGAGAAAAGCGTTTTTTGTCAATATAGGCTATCTGAAGGTCTTCTCTACTATCATTCTTGTTGGTGTATGATGTCTGACCAATCAGTGGCTGGCAGTGAAATTTCAGTGCAGACTCAGCCCGGATAGAACCTTGCTGGTGGTGGTATGAAAAAAAAGTACTGTTACCAGGTACAACCCCCAGTGGAAAAGCGCTAAAATCGTGTAGAGTTGAGTTGAGTCGAGCCAAGTTGAGTCATGCTGGAAAGGTGCAGTAGAAAAGGGGCATTAGGGGGAAAATAAAGTATTTTAGCATTTGAATCACTTTTCTAAAGGTGCTAAAAGTTTCCAAACAAATTTTAAAAGTAGCTAAATTTCTTGCTAGGTGCTTTTTGAAATAAAGAAGTTGCTAGGGTAGGCCTGAAAAGTTGCTACATTTAGCAACAAAAGTGCTAAGCTGGCATGAATGTCACTGAAAAGCTTTCACTTTTAATAGAAATGACTGAGCTGTAACCAATGACAAGAACAAAGTCTTATTTTAACCAAATGTGATCATTTCTAACCCAAATCCCTTGATTCGTGTAAACTCTAAACAAACGCTCCCCATAACATCGTAATCATAGATGTATTGTTGTGATAGCCTAAATACAACAGTGATTTTGTGCAGGTGCCATTTTAACATCATGTGTAGAATGAACATTGATCCGTGAATTGCTGCTCTTGAGACATGGTAAGTTGGAGGAAGACTTACTGATAAGCTTGTAGAGGACTAAAACTCAACCAGAATCCAAAATTCCTACTGGTTTGGGGCCACAGAACGTGGCAGGGATCCATTATGAAATGCAAAACATTGACTTTTGGCATCGTGCTAACTGCAGTTGTATTTTAAACATACAAGTTAAAAGTATGGTAGCATTCTCCATTCATCAATATCTGTGACTGACATGCCTGAACTTGAAACTTGGTCAGATTTCTTGTTTTTAAGTCGTCTAAACCTCATTTGAAGGAAGCAGTCACTGTATACCAAATGCAGTCATCCTGCAAGGTTTGCTGAACAACTAAACATCTCTTCCTCAGCATGTATTCATCTAATTGGTGCAGTGATCTATTGTCACTGTTTGGACAATGGAGATGGGCATTTGTTCTTTATGCTGATGGCTTTTGTTTCACGCTTCCCCAGAAGTAAGATTTATTATATCCTGCTCCGTGTTTTGTGTTTTACCCACAGTAGAAATGTCTTTGGCCTACCTGCCTTGTTTTACTGTTGCCTTTAACATTTTACACGGCTGTCCTTGACATTTTGCGGAGCCTTATGATTATTTATAGATTCTTGGGAGTCCACGTATTGTGCTGTGGGTGTTTGTTGCAATCTATTGTCCAATTTAGAATGGTTTGTTTTTATTCATTACTGATACTTAGTTGATAGATTTTCTGATTTTATTATAAATTAATGCCAGTGATGATTATTTTGTTAATCAATAGCATAAATAATTGTATCTTTTTACTTAGATAGACAATGTTTACTTCTTTCCTCATGGATTGGAAATACATGGAACACTTCAGCAAATCTTCTCATGTCTGAAGAGCCAAAGATTCAAGCAGAATGTCAACAGCGGACCATCTTTTTGTGAACTAATTTCTCTTTATGTACTACTCAGGTGAACCTATAAAACTATTTAAAAAATATTGTCTGTTTGCATTAGATTGAGTGTGTACCTGTCTTGTGCAATAGTCTACACATTAATACTTTGAGTATGGTATTTGATAAAAAAAAAAAAAAATCTATTTGGAAAAGGTTCTTCTAAAATACATTTAAATATTGTAGAAATGTACAGCGCTTGAGGCAGATTTCCATAAGACAGTTTCCCGACTTCATTCAGTATGATGTCACATGTTTTTACTCATAATAGTAAATTCACTCATTCTCCCATAGCATGATATCTAAAGTCAGTCACAAAATCTGTGGCTGGACTTCAAAGCTAAAAATATGGTAAATCATATTTCTAATATTGTGCTTCTGACACCAAAGAGTGTGTAGTTGGCTTAATTCAGTTAGCCCAAACCTCTACTAGCCAAGGCTCTGAAGTTTCACACTGGTGCTGAGTATGTTGTGAAATTGCAAACACTTTTATGTCTGTCTGTCTATCAAACTTTATAATGCTCTGATTTCTACCCCACTGGCAGTGTCTTTTAATTAGATTATACTGCAGGAATAACCAGAGTTCAGAATGCCAATTTGTGTCCCAGACGGTGTAAAATTTGCTGTTACACCACCGTCAAACAGAGCAGGTGAGAGCAGACAAGGTCCTTAGGCAAAGAGCAGCTGACTGCTCCTTAAGACTTTCTTTTCTCTCTCTCTGCTCTACTCTCTCTCTCACTTTCTCTGCAGTCAGACATAAGAGGCATGAGAGCATAAATAAACATGTTATTCATGTCCCACAATCAAAGTAAAATACAGATGTTTTCGTACAGATGATGTCTCCAGGGTTGGTTTTTCCACAGTATAGAAAACAGTATTGTTGGCAAGCAATGAAAGCGTGTTGAGTGTACATGCTATATATTGAACCTGACAGTGCGTTAGTGCAGTCATTTACTGATTTCAGAGTAGGCAAGAGGTCAAACAAATGTCTGAATCAATGCAAAACCAAATTCTAGGAATATATTTTGCTATTTGTTTTTGTGTGTCAACGGATAAACTAATTATCACAAAATAATGTCCACCACGAGTAAAACTATGCATCACATTGTGTGCACTTATAAAATAATCATATTTTAATGTGTAATTTGCATGTAAAATATTCAGCCTGTGCTAAAAGACTATAGCCAATGAAAACAGGGAAGAGAACAGCTGCAGGTAATTAGAGCTGGCCCAGAAATGACCAGGGACTCAAAGTAAACATGGATGGCTTCCACGATCAACAACATTTACAAATGTAGAAGAAGGAAGCTACTGAATTTGTGAAGAATGTGCAGTGGGAATGGAAAGCATAGAAGCATGAAGCCAGCAGATGTTGAAAATTAAATACATGCTGCATGTGGCTAGCAGGACTGTGGGCTTATTCTTCTGATGGTGGACCCTGGAGTTCCTGAGGTCTTCAGACAGCTGTTCCAGGTTAATACTCACAGGTTTACATCCAGCTAGCCATAGCTAAGATTTTTCTAAATGGATTACCTTCAGGCAAAACTGACTTTAAATTTTAGTACATATCTATGGCCCGCTACTGTTGTTTTCAACAGTACACATATCAAGACTGACTCCTTAAAATTGCTAAGGGATTTGCAGCACTGTACAGTTGGCTGCTGAACTGACTGACTTTAAATAGATGGATGTAACCAAACTCTTAAAAACTCGCTTCCCCAGAGAGCTCTGATTCTTGCAGGCATAGGCCTGAAATACTTGGATCCACGAGTGCCAAATGCTTTTACTCTAAATTGCTGAATGTCTTGGGTTGTGAATGACAGGCAAAAGCAGATTTTTTTCAGCAGGCTAAAATACAAAAACAAGTGGATAGCACCAAAATAGTAATACAAAAAAAAAAGCAATGGGTGTGCTTGCACAATAAGTGATGCACTATTTCATAGTAATATCTTCTATGGCCTGCAGATGAGAGGCTGATTTTAATTCACTGAAGGAATGTATCTGATACACTCATACTGTCAAATACTCTCTGACAGTAAAACTTCTATTTTTTATTTGAACTCTATCATTAAAACTCAACTGTTATTTTACTTTACTACAGGAAATACAATTGATTTTTGCTCAGAAGTGTTTTGGAGTCAAATGTCTAATAGTTTTATAAATTCTCTTCTGTGGCCTTTTGAAGTACTGCAGTAAAGGCATTAGCATGAAATGACAGGAATGGCCCGTTACCCAGTGGAATGTATTCTGTTAAGTCTGTCTCTGTGTGTCGTCCATTAACTAAATATTAGCACACAGGCTGGTCAGCTGGAGAGGGTGGTTCTTCCTTCACAAGCCTCCATTGAAGCAGCAGTACACTGTTTATTCGAAAAAGCTGCATGAAATTTTACTGTCAGACACTTTGCCTGTCTTGGCACTTTGGCTTTTGCACCAAAAACATGTCAGTTGTGTTTAAAATAGTAGTGTCATGAATTATTTGCACTAATCTGTGTAGGTATTCACTCTGACTCCAGAAGCGGTGGGTGATTCTAGGCTGCAGAGTATAGGTTTTGTTTTTCAAAGCCAGGCACAACTTCACAGAAATGAAGTTTAACATTTGCTTTTTGTTTAGCCACACAGCCTGCAGAAACAAAATATGGCTTTTCACTGGGAAAGAAAGCATTTCGTTTGAAAAAAAAACACCTCTGGTCTCACATACGGTGCCCATTCATTTCACTGTTAATATTTCAAAATGTCACTAATGCACATAAGTTATTCTTTACAGCGTTGCTTCAGTTTTCTTGTCGTACTACTATATGACAAGTTCTTGGAATCTATCAGAGAATTTTTTTTTCATGCAGCGCAAAATCTGGTACGGTACTTAAGGGTCTGATGGGTGAAAAAAGAAAATGAAAATGTGGGAAACACCTTGCTTAGAACAATGTAGCAAAAAACAAGCAAGCATTGATATTTTTTGTGAGTTCAGAGTTGCTTGTCGTAATGGAACCCCATTCTGTATTTTGATGATGAACTATAGGAATCACATACAACACATTAGCAGAGTACAGGCAAATTTATGGTTAACAAATATAACACATAGTGGGCAGTTGAAAAGGTGCTGAAACTAAAATCCATTTGTATGTGGAACTTTCATTCTCCTAATATTATGCCAATATTGATATTACAGTAATTTGTGTGAATTTCATTGCAGTGTGTCCAGTTCAGGCTCCCAGCTTCTCATGCTTTTCCCTTCTGTCGGTCCTCGCACCGTTTTCCTGTCTGGCCAGGTGTGTCTGCTCAGTCGGCCTTACTACTAACAGCTGAAGGTGTGCTAGTTTATTATTACTTAATCGCGGCTGTCGTCTCCCATCAGAGTTCAAGATGAATGTTAGCAGCTGTTTTCCTGCTCCTTATTTCTCATGTAGAATAACTGTGTCTTTTTCTCTCTTTATGCATTAGATTTTTTCACATTGTCCTCGAAGTTGCGGGGAAGCATCTTCAATGATGAGTACTCAAAGTTTTTATACATTACAGAGCAGATTGGCTTGAAATTGTCACTCATAGTGTGTTAATATGGAGCCGAGGGTTAGATATGTCAGATAAGATGGCACACTTTCACCAACTGATCCCCTGTGGATTCAAGAGATGGGGAGATTTACATTATTTAGATCATTTTAAACTGCTTTTACATGCAGCAGTAGGGTAGCGTTGATGAAATGGTCAAATCTCCATTTAAAGGAGTGATGATTTTGAGGCCACAGGGATGTTGGACAAAGTTGAAGCCCTCCTTTTCCCTTAAGGGAGGCTAGGATCATTAGTTTTAGTTTTTGAAGTGTTTGGCCTTTTGATGTTCTTGTGTCCTCTTTAGGCAGCCTGGCCTGAAGGATATTTAATATCACTCCTACAAATTTCCAGTTAGGAGTAATTTGAACTGAGCATCTGTCAAAGAAACAGCCATTTAAATACATTGGTCATGGTTAAAGAGGCATAAAATGAGGCCAGATTAGACAGAGCACCTTTCTCTGAAGGCTGGGCCTGGTCGAGTCTGGGCCAACCTAGGGCACGGGGACTTTGCAAAACCGCTTCTGCTTTCAGCTCATTAAATATAACTATGTAGCAGCGCTGGGTTTCTAACTCTCCCCAGCCTGCCCTCCTCATGACCAGTCTGTTTGCTTCTCTTGCCACTGTGGCATGATGGGGATTGTCTTAAGGTCTCAGTTACTTGATATTTTATTTATGAATGTTCAGGGGAGTTGGGACTAGATTATATTTCTCTCTGTCTCTGATGCTCTGAGTAACAGGGGACTGCTGTATCCCCAATGTCTTCACTTCAAACAATCCCCTTGTGTTTCCACTAGGGTGTGCAGGAGGACCTTTATCAGCGTATGCAATCTTAGATTATGTCTTATCACAAAGAGAATCATGAAAGAGCATGCATTACACTCTATGAAAGCAGTTGTCTATGCTTAAAGCAACTGACTGAGCCTGTCTCAAAAATGTTCATCTTTTCTTCTCTTCACTGACTAAAAAAGACAGAGCCACTCTGAGCAGCAGGATTCATTATAAAACAAAATCTGAAGATTATTTAATTGATGTTAATGGATTGTGGTTTAATTTTTTTTCTAAATTTTGATGTGAAGAGTGTTTAGAACTGTTAAGGGATATCATTAAATCACAAATAACAAAAAAGTGGACTGTGATTCCTCCAACATGCAGAAAGTGCTTGTTAAGTAACAGTGTTCGATGCATTGTAAATTGTGCCCCTGTGCTTTGGAAGTTAAATCCTTTCTGCTTTACTGGCTTTTAATTTCAGAATAAAGAATCTGCTATCATTGGGGTGAGCTAATAAAAAAAATCTTGCTATTAAAGATTTTATTAGTTAATGGGCTTTTCAAGTCATGCAACTCTCTCCAACATAAAACAATGACTAAACACCTCAAAAGTATTGGAAGAGAAAGTTGTTTGACAGCATTTCTGGATTGTACAACACTACAAAATATAATTTCATAGTCCCTGCCCACTCTTTCTGCTGTGAATCCATCACTCTTTGATGGAATGGGTCTTTGTGTCGACAAAAGACGACGGTTTACCTGAGCACAAAACATCAAACACTATCTTTGGGGGTAAAGAAACAACACATTAGCTCCAAGTTGAACAGAATCAGAAGAAGAGGATGCCCACTGCAGGAGGGAAGCTGGAGAGTATTTGTGAGCAGGGACAGTATGTGAGTGTACTTTTTCTCTGTTTTTCTGTCTAAAGTCTTTTTGGCTCTTTCTCCTGTGTACTGCAGATTAACTTCACTTCTTGTAACCCTCCTGTCCGCCTCTTCTGAGTTAATAGCCACTTTTACACAGACATCCCGGAAAAAAGGCGAGATGGTGATTTCACCTTTTTTCCACCACTGACTAATTTACACAGCCAAGCCAAAGCAGTAACAGAGGTGAGACAGGCTGGACCTGCCTTCTGGAATCAAAGGGGCGGTGACCTAGTGCTCATTTGTAAATTCCTCCAGCGTGGAAGAGACACTGGGTGCATATGAAGGCACTGGCATGGATTCTGCGGCCGGCTTCATGCCCACCACAGCCAGCTTCATGCCGGCCCAGCTTCGTGCCCTGGGTGAAAATGGCACGTTGCCGCGCTAGGGGTCGCTGTCATCAAAACGTCACACCTTAGTTGCGGAACGAGAGATGTTCCTTTTACGTAGCATTCCGGAATCATGATCCCACCTTTATCACAGCTCTGTTACTTCCTCCAGAGGCGTTACAAAGCTGCGATAAAGGTGGGACCAAATGATCCCACGATTTTGTTTACACAGACGTCGTTCCAGAATAAAGGTGAAGTATTCCCGCAACAGAAGTGCTGTGTAAAAGGGGCTACAGTTACAACCTGCAAAGGCTGGCTAATTCCTTAAATGCGATGCTTAGAAGAATTTGTACTTCTGTAATGTCCATCCATCCATCCATCCAGCCATCCGAGATATACAAACAACCATTCACTCTCACATTCACACCTGTTTTTTGGTTGTCCTCACCATACCGTTATTCTTTATTTAATTAACTGCCATGACAAATCAGATACAGAGGCACTATATACCATTAGTTTCGTATTTTGTTGTCACAATGTGTAACTAAACTATTACAACTAAACAGAAATAAAAGTTGCCAAGGACTGGTTATGTGTTTTATAAACTGCAGCGAATGTGACCATAATCATTTTCTTATAATCAAACTGAGATATTTTGTCAGAGTTGATGAAAAATGGAACAGACTGAATACAGCTTCAGGTTAACATTAGGATTTGAGTCTTTTTCCTCCTTGACATGGCTGCCCTTATTCTATCACATGTTAGAACTAATGCAATTAACCCTCAAGAATCTCAATTAAAAAATTAGGTAAGCCTTAAGTGTTAATTGTCTAAAAATAGTTACCCCTACAGTAAATAGATCACCTAAGGTCTGAGCAAATCACTAGTGAATAGAACATGGAAATTGTAAAACAGTACCAAAATGAATTTCTTATGAAAGTGATTGTTGTAAATGTGTGTAGTGAGATGAATTTCCGTCCTGAAACTCAGGAACTAAACCTCTGTTTAGATCGATTCATCTAAGTTTTCAGTCAGAGGAAAAACCTCTTCTGCATTTCTTGTTTGATTCACTTATGGAATGCACTCAGCCATCACTTTCACACTACATTGAATACATATAGAGTGGAGCTACAGAATCACTTTGTACTGTTTCCTTGTGTGAAAATTGTGTTTTAAACAGTGCAATAGTTTTTTCATTGTCTGTACAGTTCCTCCTGAGATTAGCTCCCCCGGTTCAATAGTTGCTAGAACTTTTGGCCAGAAGGAGGCCATAGTTAATTGTGCAGTATAAAGGGATTGTCAGTGCATTTTATGTGAGGTGGACCTTGCTTTCACTGCAGACTTTCAAGTTCGATTGGGTGTTAAATAACTAGATAACAGGTAGTAGTTAATCGGTGTTAGTTGTAACTTTATCCTTCCTACCTTGGCTTGTCCTGGTGGTGGGAGGAGACGATGTTGGAGGTGAATGTGCTGTAAGTGAGGAACTGCTGTGGAATAGGCTGTCAGGGTTCATTAGTCCAAGCCATCTCTATCTCTGGAGGAATGTGGCCAGTGGTTTAAAACCAATTTCCATTACCTGCCTTCATTTTATTAACTTCCGTACCATTACCAGGGAGCTTCCCTTTGACAGTTGTTCCTTCTCACTCTCTTGTACTTCTAAGAGATCCCTACGGGAGCGAGGTTGTGAGACCTCACTTATCCTGTACTCTGTGTTCCCTTTAATCGCCACGTACTGTGCCTTATCCCTCTGCAGCCTTTTGCCAATGCGGGATGGGATTTGGAGGTGCTAGTATGACCCTCTGTGTCATCCTCACTTAGGAAAAAGGCATACATGATTATCCAGTCAAAACTAGATGTTGTATTTGGACGTGTTAGACAGAGAAATTTAGCAGAATTTTAAGTACGTCTAAAATAGCCCAGTCTGAACTGTCACTAGCTCTCTACTTTCAGTCAGGAATATTGTAGAGGGATAATCCTGTGGGAGCCAGGAATATGTGGTAAATAGTAACTTTGATATCTATCTACTCCATGACCCCAGTCTTCCATCCCTGATTAGATCTGTTGGGAACGTTTGTCCATGTATTAGATGGGGTTTTCCTGCTGCCTTGGTGAAGTAGAGGAGTATGAAGCATATGTGATGCCCCTCTTCGTGACTGCCTCATGGGAGCACAGGGAAATGGAGGAGGAGGTGAAAGGCCAGGTGTCTGCCACAGAATTTAATTAGAAAGACTGCATGCTTTGTCCTCTGTAAAGTTGCTTCAGGCATTCTTTAATTGCCCTATTCCCTATTTCTTCCAGCAGTCCCTTCTTTAAAGTTCATTAGCATTCATCTTGCACATGCATTTGAATGGTTATTTCAAGGATATTCTACTTTACTTTACTCCGATCAATTTTTTCAGCCAAAAAATACTATTTCCCTAACAGAATATATTTCTAATTGCTAAATTACAAAAAAAAAAAATTTCCTTGCTATTTTTAAATATTGCAGTTGAGGCTCCCTGAGTTTACCTGATGACTAGTGTAATCGACTCTACGGATTAATATACTAGTCATTAAAAGTCTCCTGACTCCACAGGAAGCGCAGATTAATAGGACTGTCTCTTACTTTATGCTGAACAAGAAGAAATACTAACATTAATTTTCTTCAAAGTGGAATGTTAGAAAGTTCTGATTCCCAAAAGTTCATGAGCATTATTTTTATAAACATATTTTATAATAGATGTGTCAAATTAAATAACAAACAGTCTGTAGTTATCTAACACTAGTTGTTAAATAACTGGAGACACTTTTGAGTGAGTGATTAATGATTATTTCAGATGAACCGTAGATTGATTAGATATTTAACTGATCAATGGATTTCGATCTGTTATGGCTAAAATATGCATGTGCTGAGCAACTGACTTTTAATTTTTTATGATTCAAATGATTACATTAAAACATTTTGTTAATAATGAAAGACTACTTTAAATGGGATGTAAATTGCTTTTTTGAGTTCTTTTCTCAATCGCCGACCTTCTGCTTTATCAGCCGAGTTTAGCCCTGTTAGCAGCATTTTAAAGGAGACAGCGGAGATTAACCCCAGCAATAACACTGACCGTCATTTATTAAAACTGTAATCATGCATAAAATGAGATTGATGGAAATATTTCTAAAAGGTAATAGAGAAGGAATTATACACAAGTCACTGATACAAAATTTAATTGACAGAAAGTTAATTCAGCTGCTTTTAAAATATGGTGAGTGCAGAATCCCCCAGGGCAAATTACAGACCCCTGCACCATCATCACTGCATTTCACAGGAGACGTAGGTTATGCCCTCTTTAGCACTCGCATACCTGTACCTGTCCTGCATACTATACACCAACACATATTCTTTGCTGCGATATAATATCTGGTTTATCTAGTTGCTGGGAATAGTTAAATCCTTCATGGAGGAAGCTCTGTTGGTAGGATTACCTCAGCATTTGCCCACCATTTCTCCACTTATTATCACATTTTTTTCTCAACAGGAAAGTTTAAGGCCAGTGTTTTAATGTCTGGCTCTATTCAATCCCCGGCTTTTACAGTGGATGAAATATTTATTTTAGTTAATCACTTAAGTATCACACTGAGCTTTATATCTTCGGTAGTGAGTAACTGGGTTATGTGTATGACGGGTGAAAGTCAGGGCACAAACATACTTTTTATATATACCGCATTATAAAGTTTTGAAAGTAATGTTTTTACTTTAAAACACTCTTGGCTGACAGTTGCAGTCCGTCCATTTCCCAAGCTCCGTCTGGCATAAATTGAGAATACATCTTCTGCACTTGGATCTATTAATGAAATGGAAATTTACTTCCTTTTTGCCTTTCTTTCTCCTTTTAAAGCATTACAAGTACCTTATTGAATATGGATAGAGTGTGTCAGAAAAGACACAAAAAATAAGATTAATGTAATATATCATTTTTGATGTGCCTGTTTTTCTGTGCCTGTATTTTTTATTCACTTTTTCCACAGCTTGGGTCCCCCCCTGCGTCGCTCACTTAAGAGTGGACTCTGTACCTGCTGTTTTAAAGGTTCATTTTAAAACTTACAACGGAGACTGACATCTGAGGAACTCTGCTTTTGATTGATTGTTGAGACCATTGATCTAATTTTGAAACCTTTGAATTTCTCTTCTGCATCCTTCCTTTTTTGTATGTGGTGGAATAAACCTAATTTCCCCATGCCTCATGCAGGGCTTCGCTCTCCAAGGTGGAAAAACAGAGTGAATAAATAAATAAAGAAACCTAAGAAACAGGTCTTTCACAGCGGCACAGAGATTTTTATAGACTGGATCAATTAAATTTGTCTTATTTGGAACGATGGGGCTCCGTAACTCAATAAGAGGTAATGTGGTTGAAAATGCCTCTCACTGTGTGGCCATTAGGTGAGACTGTTACCACAGGAGTATTAGCATGCAGGGATTACAGAGGAATATGACTGGTTTGAGCCAATTAGAGTCAAGAGCAGCACAGAAAGTGTAGATGTGGGCATCCTGGGCTACCAGGTCCTGCTGTGAAGGCAAGAGAGGGTGACGACATCACAGCCGGGGCGTCATAGAAGAAAGACGAGATGGCGACTTTCATTTTACAACACATGAGTAACTACGAGGCTTGTTCAACTTGACAGTTTCTATCGTATAGCATAAAATGAACCATTGATTCATTTTTTTCTCTTAAAGTATTGGCAGTTTAATTCAAGCATGAATTATTTTAAGTCATTGTGTCATAATTTGGTTAATACTTAGTAAATATTGTTGTTGACAGTGCAGATGTCTGTACTCTGTATTACTGTATTAACACTCAATATTGATCCAGACAAATATACAGGAATTTCCCCCGGGATTAAAAAAGTATTCTGATATAGACAAACTCACCTCATGTCCAAAACAACTTTCTATTTCATCTTTTTGCACATATGGGAAGTAATTCTGATCCATTGCCAGATCAGGTACATTTGTAGGTCTGTCTGCTTCATATCTCCACTGTTTCCATTTTTTTTCCATTTCACTTATGATGTTTGCATTTATTTGCATATGTTGTTGCACCTGTACTCATACTTGTGACTCTTGTCTGTCTGGATAAACCCACATCCTACCTGTATAATCACCAGATTTTCTTTTTTTTTTCCACTGATTGGATCTCAGGTGTGTCTCCAGCACAACTCTGAGTTTAAGAAACGGAAATGAGAGTGAAAAAAATAGATTGCTGAGACAGAGTAATGTTTTAAGAATATTTTATATATGGGGGCAGCTGTGGCTTAGATGGCTGGAGAGTCATCTGGAGTGTCGGCTTGTGACTGAAGGGTCACTGGTTCTATTCCCTGGACTGGCGGAGAGTTGTTGGCCGATGTGCCCTTGAGCAAGGCACTTAACAGCCCCCATTTGCTCCCTGGGTGCCTGACATGGCGTGCCCACTGTTCCTAGCATGCAGAGTGTGTGGTGCAGGAGGCAACTTTCAGTATGTGGTGCATGTTTACATGTGTGACAAACTACTACTGACAAAATAAAGATTCTGTTCTATTAAAACCATGTTATAATAACATATTGAAAACATCAAAACTTTACAATCATTTTTAATTTTCTGTTTGAGATGAGAAAACTAGATTTTTGGTGGAGGAACAGCTTACCTTAGTGAAATCTGTCCTATTAGTCTTACACATATTTTTAAAAAATTAAAGGCATATTTTATTCAGTCAGCTGTTTTGTTGTTTTAAAGGGGCGGTTCCTAACAGTTAAAAAGTCAGTGTGTCTATGTATTTGAGAGAAGGAAGGAGAGAAGCACTTTCCTATCAGTGAACTCCGATGTGTCACTTGTGATGTTGGAGAAGGATAGAAACACAGAGTGCCTCAGGGCATTGTAACAAAGTCCCTCGTGCCACCAGCCCCCCCGACACAATTACCCACTCATGTCTAATTGGCATTTGAGGCTTCTCTGCTTGATCGACCATGGCCACATCAGCATGAAGTGGCAGGGCAGCATTTGCCAAGCTGTGACTTAACTGGTATCACGCTTTGTTACTCTTCTAGCTGCTTACATAATTTGCTGATGTAAATTTACTCTGCCTAATTAACATCGTCAGCCTCTCATTTAATCTGAACAGACAGGGGATGCATTCAGTCCCTGGCGCTACTGTCCATTTTGCTGACTTCTCAGTGGTGTTGCAAAGGCTTGTGGCGCTAAAGTCTATGAGACTTGGATGAACAAATCCATTGTAGGGTACATACACAGCTAAGTCTTGACATGTGGAGTTGAGGAGTTTGGAATGAAGCTAACTTTAGAGAACTGTCCTGAATTAAAAAATTAAGTTCATCTCTCTTAGCTGACTGAAACTAAATGCTTAACTTGAAAATTGTTTAGACAGTAGAGCACAGATGCAAATGTGGCTGACAGGTCTCGGTCTCGAGAAGAGCTTTGTGATATTTGAGCTGACTGTGCTACAGACAAATAATCATACTCTCAATTAGAGTCACTTTCCCTACTTTATGGTCTCTGCGATGCTTAATGGCCTGTTCCCACAGAACTGTCTCTGGATGCCTGCGCGGTCATCATTATCCAAGCAGATCTCCTGTGTTAATAAATGACAAGCGCCTGGAATATTGATTTCTTAACCTTCAAAGTGGCACCATCTGCTGCAGTTGGCAGAATTATAGGGATCTAACAAATGTAGGGGAACATGCTTTGAGAGTGAAGTGTAGGTGTGTGGACGATGTGTGTTTGATTGTCAGCATGTTAGAACTTAGGGACTGCATATCCAAAATCATGTACATGTACCGTTTGGGTGGGGTGATATCGACCAAAAATTAGATTGTAATGTAGTCCCAAAACCTTACAAAGCATCACAGAACACATTTTTTAGCCTATTTATGAAAATAGAAGAACTTGAGACAACAATTTGAGGACCTATTTTATGTGAAAGAAACTGATTTCAGTAACAGTGCAGCTGTAGAATAACATAAATGAAAACATAGTCAACTGCAGTGATATGAAAAAGCTATTAAATAAAAGGAAACAGGTGTATGATGAGGTATATCTGACATGCTGTACATGTAGTTACTAACAAGATGACCAGACCCAGGTCATGTTTGTAATGATACATGTACAAGGTAATGATATGTTAAGCTACAAAACACAACATACATTTAGATTTTCCTTAAAAAAAAAAAAAAAAAAAAAAAAGGGTTTACAAGTATACAAACTTAATATTACTCTTGTCAGACAGATCTCTTTCTCTGTATTCTTTTACTCTCCCTTTCTAAACTCATCATCTGTGATCAGTTATTTCTGCTGCAAAGATTTCAGTGAATCTAACTCCTTTGTAGTTGTCATGATTTCACCACAAAATACACATTACACAAATGCCTGCAGGTTAAAATGGATTAAAGGAGTATCTAAAGAGCTTAAATAGGCTTTAATAAAATTGCTTGACTAGCAACATTATTGGTACAACACCTATAATGCAATGCTTTCTGTGAAATACACTGGCACTTGACCCATTTTAAGTGAATGGGTGTCTGTGAGAGGCAGAGAGCCACAACAACAAAAAACATGTCCTGCCAGCAACTTGAGCAAATTACATGACAATTTGTGTTCTGTGAGTGATAGTTGTTAACTACATATACATGTGATGCATTGATCATATTCAAAATAGCCCTTTATACTGTATATGAGGAAAATATATGTGAGTGTAATGCAGCTTGAATGCAGATCAGCACCTCTAAACCCCTGCCAACATGTTCTAATGGGGGGGTGTAATCTGTCCCAGGTGGAGGAGTTCGAGTGCCAAGGCCTTGTTCATGAGTGATGGAGAAAAATGATCATGGAATTGGGTGCAGCTTTTGGAGTGATGTGGTCTCTTTTCTGTACCTGAGTGGTGGTGAGGTTGCTGAGTCTGAAGGTGATTTGCCAATCGGTCTACATCCGTACCTGGTCATGAACATGGCAAATACAAACAGCTGGCTTTTATTTATTTTTTCTACAGCTTATGCTCTGAAATGTGAGAAATGTGAAATGTGTTTGAAACTCCTCCACATACAAAAGAGCCAGTTGAGGTGGATGAGATGCTCCCCAGGTGCCTCCCTGTGTAGGATGAACAGAAATGGTCAGTGCTACAGAGGCCTGGGGGCTGACCCAGGACTTGCTGGGGGGATTCTAATTCCCACTTCTTCAATGAGCGTTTGGGGATCCCCTTGGAGGTGCTGGAGTAAAGTTGTTGATGATGGGAAGGTCTGGGCATCTTTACTTCCCTTGTTGCTACTACAACCCAGAAATAGACTGAACTCTTTTGGGAATGTTTGAAACTTTGCCTCAGTTTGCAACAGTCTGTGCATTTCCGTGTTGAGCCCAGTCATCGTTCTGTATGTTGAGTGTTCAGTGCCACAGCAAGCGCTTCACTTGAGTAGAGTTGGCCTGATATGTACTGTACTAAGCCACCCACTCATTCAGCCAGTCAGGATATTAGATCAGACTGGTGGTTTGTGATGGTGGCAGGGTCACTGAGCATCTCATTCACAGATCCCCCATTCCAACCCCCCCTTTGCTTCACCCATTTGGTTCTCTGTCGCACTGCAGGGTAATCAGGACAGCGACACTTTATGAGAGAGGGGATGACAAAAGGATTTACACACATAGCCTGGTAAAGGACTGTATTTCATTTGCTTCCAGAGTGTGTGCGGCTAAGCACAAAAGTTGAAGAGAAATAAGTTTGAATGCAGTTTAGCATCATTCTTTACATATACTATGCATTACATGTATGATCATGACAGATGTCACAGCTTTTACTTTGTCGGCCACTTGCTGTTTTATAGTTTCTCATTTCAAAGCTGCAGGAGTTTTAGAGGAAAAGAATCCAGAATCTGAAAGTACACACCTTCCTTCTGCAGTTCTTCTCTGTCCAAATAAAAGGATTCAAGTAAAGCAGTAGAGTCTGGAATGATATGAACAATGAGCAATATACCCACGTTCACCTCTGTAAACACATATGATCAACCAAAGTCGTGCATCATGGGGTAGATTTTCTATAGTCAGGAGGAATTGCAGAAGTTTTTTTTTTCTGTCAAACTGCTTGACAGAACTTAAAATATGCTCAGATGTAATTAAGGATTTTTTTTGCTTAATAATGCTAAAAACATTTTACTAAAGAGTGCTGTTCTTAGTTAAGGCTGCTGTATTCATAGTGAAAGTTCGCCTAAAACTCTAATCACAAAGACATGAAAAAAGTCACATTTGGATTCTTACGGCAGCTCTAGTTTCTGTGTTTACTGGTTAGGAGAAACATTTCAGAATTTGTGTTGGGACATCCACATGGCAATCTGTGTGAAATTAGAGGTGAAAGTATTAAAATATTGATAACACCCCCGTGTGTCCATTGCTAGACATTTATTATTCATTTTACCTCGAAGGGAACATGCAAGATGACCCCCTTTCATTCAAGCCCAGTCTGCTAAGTCTTGCTCTGATAAAGTGTGATTCAGTGTGCCTCTACTGACTTTTTTTTTTTTTTTTTAACCATGGTTTAGTTGTAGTAAACACATGGTTTATTGTGAAATAAGTGTTCAAGGCTTCCAGGCCTGTGATTGTGTGCCTGTGGTACAATGTGAACATAAAAGCTAACATGTCTGTGTGATGGAGCTTCATTGGATCCAATATTTCATGCAGAAATCAAAAATGGATTTCCATGATCTTTTAGGAATATGAGAGTAATAAGTGGCAATAACAAATACCTTATTAAACCATAACATTGTAACATTAGAAATATATTTCATCACAAAGCAAAAGTAAGAACTCTAAATTTACAGATGAAACCACAAAGAAAAAGGAGAAACACTTACTGGATGTTATAGATGTTATATGTATGTATAATAAATGAATTTAAATATATTTTCATTCATTCATTCATTTTCTGAGCTGCTTAATCCTCAAGAAAGTTGAGAGGAGTCTTATTTTAAAATACAGATATGTATAGTACCCCTACATGCATTGAAGGAGTTTAATACATTATTTTAGAAAAATTAATATGCTTGATCAGTTCAGATATAATTTTGTATTTTTTTAATCAAATCGGTTTAACTGTAAATTGGAGGTACATGCTTTGCTTTAAATTATAACAGATCTCCAGCAACTCTCTCAAATAATTCATTTTTCACAGGGGCACATTTACTGGTGCTTCTTTGAAGATCTGTGCAGAGCTTCAGCACTGACTTTGGTCAGTAATAAATAGGAATTCCCCTAAGGGTTAGGCTCATAGGTGCTGTTTATGTTGACCAATGGAACCACAGCTCAGAAAACGAAGGAGTACTGCTGTTAGGATTGAAGCAGGTGGGTTCTCTGGGCTTCAAAGACCAAAAGATAATCTGCAGAAAAAATCTAAAGCCTGGCTCTAAAATGTACTGAACATCTACGAGCTTCTGCTCACAAAGACACCAGGCTCATCATGTGGTTCCAGCCAGCCCAGGAATGCTTTGATGCTGTTGATCCCCTAACTTTTGTTAGTTTATTTGACTGAGTTTTTATGTATATGTATTCCAAATGCTAGCCCTTCTTTAAAGAATTTAAAGGAAATCCCGAAGAAATAACCTTGGAGTTGAGGGCTTGTGCTAAACCATCGGTTGATTCAAAGGCTCAGCTGTGAAGTCTTCCATAACACAGAGAGAAAAGTGCCAGGTCAATCGCTGGATAAATTGCAGCAAAAAATGGAACAACATAAGCACCGGAGATTTATTTTTTTTATCAGGCTTATCTCTTTTTTAATTTTCTGAGCAGAATGATAATGTAGAAATATTGATTGGCTGTTTACTTTGTTAAAGTTCTTTAAGAACATAGTGTTCAGATATGTGTTTTTTTTCCCATTTTTATCTTTCATCACACTTATAAAACGGGACATTTAAACACTTCTGAGTAGTAACATATGGAATAATTCAAGAGTGAAGATGGAATTTAGGTTAAAACCAGAAGAGTTAATCATGTTTTTTTTTCCTCTCAGAAACAGTGGTTTCTGCCAAGTTTTCCTATAACTCATATTTATTTTGACACTGAAAAACTGCAAGTTGTAAGGTCACTCAGATCTGCTCTTCTCCTGCTTGTATTTCTAACCTACTCTTTTATGCAGCATTAAAATGTAACATGCAAAGCATTTCTTAAGCTTATTTGAATAAAATTTGGAGACATCCAATTTCGCACACATGGGGAAGATGCAGAGCAGGCCTGAAAATATTGAAGTACATTTGTGTTCAATTTCAGTATAGTCATATGTGTCTCGAGTGCCAGGGATATTAAAAGATGCAGCAAATTCAGTCGTCTGAATTTTAAACTTCTAAACTGCATTTTAAACTTGATCCATTGGTGACCCATTAAAATATATGAATCAACAAACTACAACATTTTTCCTGGGAGAGCACAAGAAGGACAGAGCGCTGGTTTAGGAAGAAAGCACAAGGCCTGTGGTGCTTGCCACAAGGTTACTTATTTACCTCTGCCATGCAATCTGAATTTGATTTTGAGTCTTGAATGTAGTAAAGCTACAATATGGGTGACTGAAAATTACTTGCATGATTATCCAGTAAAGCAGCAAATGGATTTAATTATAAACTTGGAAATAGAAAAACTTTAAAATATTTTCTATTCAGTAATATTTTAAAAGTAGAACCTACCTAATTATGAGGCTTACGGACTGAGGTTTGTGTATGTGTGCACTTCTTGAACAGCAGACTGTTAAATATTGGCTTTCATTCTCTTTTAATTAAATATTTTTCCTCTGTCAGGTTGGCTATGATAAGTTATCCACAAATGAAATCAAAATTTCATGAAGACATGCAAAGAAATGGACTCCAAGGCTCCATCTTAGTTTATAGTAAAACAGGTTTTAGTGGAGAGTGATTGTGTACTCTTTTCCTGCAGAGGGGGATGTTGCCCTGGACATGAGCTCATGTCCTGTGTTTGAAGGCAGTGATCTGCTCACTACCTGCGCTGGCTTTACCCCTCACATCTGCTAAATATTATTCTGTACAGATCTAAACCATTCCATTGTAATACATACATTATGTACATAGTGTTTTGATGCTGTTTCCACTCTAATTGCTTTTATGCTAAGTTTATTTACTCAGCATCATATTAACGTGCTGTGGATCTTTTGGGTTTCTTTCTCTGTTCACTTAATAGGATTACTCTCAGGACAGTTTGTTGAATTGGCTCTTGATTTTTTTTTCTACAGCAAACTAGACAAATTATAGTCAAAAGTTTGATGTAATTTTGTAATTTACCAGAACGTTAAATACAGCTTTAAAATGATTGAACAGGTTTCATTTTGTGTTCACATTTGCAGGTAAAAAGCCAGTCAGCAGAGTGTTGTATGAAACCAGTCCATAAATATGAGAAATAGTTGAGGTTGAAGAACAGGCTACGGAGGTGGGTGATGAGATAGCGGAGGTTCAGATTGCCCCCCTCCTGGCGCCGGCCGTCAGAAGGAACGAAGTAGCCATTTTGTGGCGAGTGCGGTGGTGCGGTAGAGATGAGATGGTTAACACCCTTCTGCAGTATAGCCACCCTCCTCTCTCTCTCCCTCTAATTTTCTCTCTCTCCCTCTTCTTTTCCTTGCTCGTTCGCTCAGTCGACTATGAAGACACTTCATCTTCCCTGACAGTATGACCACTGCTGCATGTTCTGATGCGTTCAGCATACCTTCAGTGCATCATAAATAAATCAGAGAAATGACTTTTTCTTTCTCTTCTCTCACATGTTCCTTTATCGCTCCTTCTCCTGTGCCTGTTATCTGGGGTAGAAAGAGTAGCAGGGAAACGGGAAATGGTGTGCTTGTGGATTTCCTGTGTGCTCCTCCTCTTCCACTGTTCTTACTGCATGTGCAAGATCATCACCCTCCAGTCCTCGTATACATTATCTCAAAGGGAAGAAATTATTTTTGTCCTATAATGATATTCAGCTTTTGTTATGACGTTATCTGGTTTAATTTTAATTCAAATGTCAGGGTGCGTGTGAGGGATTTTCTTAATTAATGTGCACAGGGGATGCAAAATACAAACTTCTATAATAGAAACAAAGTATTGTCATTTTTCTTTTTTTGAAATGGGGTTTTGGGGTTGCAGTATGACATAGTGGCTGTACAAATAAACTTGACACGCTTTGTTATTCGTGTTGGAACCTAAAAACGCACACCAGCACACAAGCACATGTGTACATTTGTGGAGCTGAAGATTACATGAGCAGACGGGGTAGGGATGGGTGGATGAAGGAGAGGGGGGATGTGGAGGAAGATTGTCAAGAACCACTCCCTCCCTCCCCCCACCCCTACTGACTCCCAGTTACCCAGTCCCTCCACCCCTTCCTGTAATCTCCACTCCTCCACGGGTAGTCTCAAACCTTGTGTTCGTCCACCACCAACCAATTACCTGGCAACCCTGCCCTTATCCCCAGCACAGGCGTGATGCTGCTGCATGATGGGGTTTTTGTATATTGAATTCCATCTCCTGGTGAGATAAAGGGTGTAGGAACAGGGCTCTGCCGCTGTGCTAGATAAGTGTTTCTCACAAACCGTTCCTCGCCGCTTCTTCTGACACTGATTGTGGAGAAAAGAGACATTGGGGATGGCAGGGGGGAAAAGGCGTGGGGATGGAGGGTTGGTGTAGTGAGATGGGACCCAATTTCAGTATGATTTCCCTCTTGTTTTTAATTTGTTATAAAGCAGCACACAGGAAACTTGGATCCAGCTTCATAACACTTTCCTGTTTCATGTTTATAAAGTCTGTATGCCACTACTGTGATCCCTATTCAAATAGCAAGAGAGTATTTTCTTGTGCATCTTTCCTTCTCATTGTAGACTTACCAAACACCAGATATTACTCTGTGGATCGATACTTTATCTTCATTTAGGATGGCTGTTCAATCTGCAGAGGTGACAGTTATGGGTTGAGCAGCTCTGAGGAGTATCAGCTTTTATTCAGCTTCATCCCTTCCCTCTCAGTCCTATTTGTAAGCTGTCCTGAGAAGTGTCCCAAGGTACCAATGGCCTGAGCCAGGCCCATCTATCTGTCTTTGTCTGGCTCACTGCAGGGAACCACACACTCATTGGTTGTCCTAGGGAACAATGTAAGTGATGGACCACTGTTCATACATCAAACTTGCAAGGCGTTTGACAGTGCAGGACAGAAACATTGAAAATAATGACCACAGCAATATGTATCAGAGGTTAAAAATAGAGCACTGCAGAGAAGTGTTGGCAAAGTTGAAGCTGAGAGCTCTTCTGTGTGACCCACCCAACCTCGGCCCTCCTGCTGTTTTAGAGGTTAATGGAAGCTGCCTTGAGCGTACAAGCAAGATGTTTCCAGTTAGCCAGAATGAGTGATATTCAACTACTCGGACACTAATATGCTCCAATTGAATTTCTGCCTTTGTCAGAGGGGAGTCTGTCCTGCCTTGGACCCTCCCTCACAGCTGTGCCCTCGCCTTTCTGTGTTCAGCCAGCGTTGAGCCAACCCCAAAAGGTCAAGTGTGAGGGGTCAAGTTTAACCTGAAACCAGACAGAACGAGAGCAGAGGGAGGAGGGGCTGGGGTCACTCCTGAGCCGTATTGCTCAGCACCAGTGTGCATGTTTGTGTTCATCCTAGTCTGACTTTCTCTGTCTGTTTGGACCCTGATGAAATCAAATCATAACCATGAAAAAGTGACTGTAATGGTCAGCTGATTGAAAACACATTTTATACAACATCTGAGCTACAGTCTTCTTCAGCAGTATGTAGACACATGCAGCCTGTGTCTAGATATATGGTACTTGTTCAGTCAGGGAATTGTGTTCAAGGCTGTCCTTCCTTTCACATGTTCGGAACTTCATAGCGTTTTTATTGCTCTCCTGGTTTAGTTTGGTGAATTACTTGTGGATCTTGAATCTGTTCACGTACATAAACATCTGTCTCTCCCTCACTCAGTCTCTGTATGACACACTCGCAGCGTGAGTCAGTCCACACCTGGAACAGATAAAGGGCCTTTCATGTTTGCAGGGCTATCCTGAGGTCAGTGAGTGCTGGTGTTGAGAGCTAGTTTTACTAGGAGTGAGTGGAGCTGGGAAGAAATGAAAAGAAACCATATATATCCAGGTGTTGCAGAGTTAAGGAAGTTTTATTAGTCTACTATTCCCTCTTTGAGTTCTTCCACCACCACCTTTGAGATACCCTCTCGGCATGATACGTCACCCATGTATTTGCACGCTTGACTTATGAGTGAAAGGACAGATAAAAGTCTACTAGATGCCTTTTGAATCATCAAGGATACAGAATATAAATAAAATGTTTCCAGTTTGTCACACTGCCATTTCAATCTTTTCTGTATTTATGAGAGAATATATATATTTTTTGTTGAATCCCATTAGAGTATTAACTTCAGTGATATTAACCTCTATACTCAAGGCTTTTACTTGTCAGCAACTCTGATAGGTTATCTAATATGATAGATTATATTTTTGAGCCACGTATTTTATTATACATATAAATACATGTAGATAAACAATATACAAAACACATAACAAGCAGAAACACATATTTAACACTTTGCTTCTTTGCATATGAAACAATCATGTAGTGATGTTCATGATATTCTTACTGATTTTAGTCATTGCGAGTCTTAACTGTCTTCAAACTAAAAAAAAAATATATATATATATAACAAATTTAAACTATTTCTTAATAGCTTTTTCAAAACTTGACCCCAAGAAGTTTATGATCCTCTGTTTTCACTGTGTTTCTTGTCACTATACTGCCAGCAATCCAATAAAGCTGAAATGCCTTATAAGGAATCTTTTAAATGTCTCTGGTATAGCTGTTTTCCTTTGAATGTCACTGCAGTAGGCATATACATTTCTTTTGGGAAAACCTCTGTTTATGTGGTTGTGGAAGTGCATGCTTTAGTGTGTGTGTTTGAAAAGGCTGAACAGAGCTCCCCATGTTCAGTTGCTCACAGGAGCCTGTGGAAGTGTGCAAGAGTGGACTGTGACACCCGTATCCCTGTAAAGTTTCCGGTGCAGGTGTAATTCGCTGTAAAACGCCCTATAATTTGCTGCCCTTTGGGAGCACACTGTCTCGGGGTGTGAAAATCAATAGGATGGCGGAGAGGGATTGGGCATGGTGTCTATGCTCAGCTATACTATGGCAGCAGTTAGGGTAATTCTGTAATGGCAGGGGATGAGGTTCAACCTATCTAACTCTCTATCTGAAGCAGATAAATGTTTTACAACACCATCGTTTAACCCTTCCTGCCTGCTCTACCCTGCCCCCAACGTCTCTGAATGCTCTACCCAAGGACAGCCCCTAGAGCTGAGGTCTAGACTACGGTGGTGGTGCTTGTGTGAGAGTGTATGTGGGGTTCACCTCCCTGGGTGCGCATTCTGACTCGTAATGCTCCATAACCTTGTGAAGATAGCCTGAGGCATTTTAGCATATAGCTGATCTTCAAAACCCCCCAGTTGTTTCAGAGGGAAGCCATGCGGAAAACATGCATTGAATCTTACAAGATGCTGCATGTATAATGTAGCATACAGCACATCATATAGACCAGTGAATAATATGACCCTAATTCGGTGCACCTTTTAGCATGCAGGCTGCGTAATATTTCTCTAAACCAATGAGATTGATAAGAAAGATGACCAGAGACGTGGGCAAATGAGGAAGTCGTGATATGATGGGTGAAAACTCTCAGAATTAATCAAAATCTAGTATCATTGCACTGACTTTGTTTCTAATGAAAGGATGGTTAAAGCCTCTGTGTGAATAAGAGCTGGAATGAGTGCTGTTGTGAAGAACTGGCTGAAGAGGGAGATCCCACGCAGACTTTCAGCCCGGTCGGCGTGACGTGTTTCAGCTTCAGCAACGACGTGCAATCCACTCTGTCAGAGGAGAACGCAGAGATCTCATTGTGCCTGTCTGGATTGGCACCAGTAGCAATCATTTGTTTCTGATTTATTAGATAGCCAAGGAAATTAATTTTGTTTCAAAATGCATGGTCGGAAATTAGATGGTGAAATTGTGTGAAAGAATCAGTGATTGTTTTCCCCCCCTGCTATCCCTCCGGAGGTACTGATAACTGCTGATCTCTGTGACACCATTAATGAAAAACTTATTCAGATTCAAGAAAAAAACTGTCTTCGGCGACGTTGTAATTAACTTGGCTATCTCTTCGGCCCTTAACATGATTTGAACCACCCATTGACATTCCCCCAAAATGCTCGCTGCCAACACTCAGGACAGCGGCACGACTCCTGACCTTAGGAAGTTCTGCCCTCTCTTTTACTTCCTGTTCTTTGGATTTACTATTTGTAGAGGATCATATCACATTCAGTCTTTTGAAAACACAATATGCAGCTGGACTTAGTTATCAAAATAGAGTTACTGTGTGAGAAAATCAGACTCTTTACCTGTATTTCTGTATGGTCTTTTGAATATTTCATATTATTTGTCTTAGTGGTCGCACTTAACCACGACCATATCTGTGGATGATGACATTCATTATCTGCCACAGTGTGTATGAAAGGCTCATAGTAAGGAGAGCTCAGTGTGAGAAGATTGACTGTGAAAGGACCGACAATGAATAAGATTGTTAATAAGTTCTTTAAGAGGTGATTTGTCCGTTTGCATATGTTATGTTAAATTTAACTATGCATATTTATAGCTTTAAAGCATCTTTTATTAATTTTGTAAATACGTATGAATGCATTTATCTATTTATCTTACAGATGCATAATGCTAATGAGTATATTCCTTTTTCTGTGTTCAATGGATGCATGTTATTCTGAATCACATTTTCTAAACCAGTGGAAACCTATTTGGAGCCACATCCATCTGCCTTACCCACCACTTAACTCAGCATATTGATATGTTCATGTTGTACTCTTCTCACATTATCTTTTAGCAAGTTTTTTTTTCCATTATAACAAAAGTCAGTGAAGTTTCCTTTGTCTTTTCACCCACCAAAGCAGTGACAACCCAGATACTGTACCGTTCTAGACTGTTACCAGCTTGATGTTTGCGATTTCACTCATAGTCACTCACTATTCATTCTACTCTTTCTCTAACAGTTTCTCTTCCACCAAGGCTCTTCCACCATTTTCTCAGGACTAAATGCAAATTGGTTAAATCAGTGATCAGAACTTATTACAAAATGGAGCCTTGCTTAGAGAAAGAAATGGTGCATCACTATGAGAGAGAGGATAGGAGGGGCTGGGGGAGAACTGAATGTGGGCTGGGAGCGGCGGTGGGTGGGGCTATTGTGGGTGTGCATGTGTGTGGAAGGGGGGTTTCTGTGGCAGGGATGGGAAAATTAGATTTATTTTTTTCATGGGGTGAAGAGAGGGAGGATGGAGGGGGTGGTTGGGGGTTCAGTAATGGCACCTCACTGTATTTTATGTATATACAGATGGAAGAAAATGAAAATGTCTTCTGAATGGGTTTTCCCAATGCATTTTCTCTCTGTTGTTACATCTGTGTGTTTCTGTCTCAACCTGTCTGTCTGTCTGCATTAACCCCCCCAAGTCCACCCCTCCTCCTGCTCCCCTTTTTGCTGGCAGATCCCCAAGGTTATGGCATGTCTGGACATCTAATCAGGCCAAGACTTGATGCTGAATTTGTTGTCCCTCTCACTCCCACATCGTATACACTGTTTTTGCTATACCTGCTATTATATATTCAAGTCTTTGTCCACTCTGTACTGCATACCCTGCTGTGATAAATGAACATGACCTTGGAAAATAGAGAGGTTGAAGAACAATGATCCTACTTTTATGAATTCTTTTTTTTTTTTTTCCCTCATATGTAGCCTGTGTTCAGCGACTATAAAGGTAAGACATGTTACACTCTCGCCCCAGTGAAATAAAGGTTTGCATTTGAGCATTTGAAATTTATTGAAGCAAAATTGAGGCGCAGGCTACATATGTGAGCCATTATGGGTAATTTAGGCAGTTATGTCTCTTATCCCTTTGACCTAAAGGGATCATTTTTGCACCTTGTCAGTAATAATAAAAAAGGAAGGGCTCTTTTCTGAATGCCACCCCTTTTGTTTGGTGAAGGGTTTAATCTTTGGTCTTTTTACATCCATATGTTTCTCTATATCTGCTGTGGCAATTTGCATTGTGAGTTAAATAATAGATTTTTACATTTAATTTTAAACTTGTTTATTTACCATCGTAAGTAAAATCATTTGAAACTGTCAAATTTAGACTGAGATGGCTATTGTAATATTGTTACAAATGCGGACAGTGAAAGCACTTTTAACAGCAGACTAAGACCATATTATTGACCTTCTAGTGGGGGTATACTCTTTTCCCTGACAGCAGACAGCAGTTCACATGCCCAGCCAGTAGATGGTGTGCCTTGTTCAGGTTTCCTCAAGTTTCCACTCAGTGAACCTTGCTTGCTCACCCGTGACTTGTGAAAGCGCTCTGGGGTAGGCCTCCCTAACCTATCATCCTGCACCCCCCTCAACACCCCTCTGAGCACCCCTTCCATCTCTGCCATCTCCCCCATCGCCTCCCTCCCTCTCCATCCAGGGGGCAGAGTCATGGAGGTGGCAGTTCTAACAAGCTGCCGGGGACCGCACTGCTCAAATGAGCCAAATCAAAGAGAAAAGGGGGAGTGGGATAGGTAGCGCCATGAACCCCCCGCAGAGAACAACCATTCTGGTGAATATGAAATGAATTTGTATTGCTTGACATGATAAGCCCATGGACAACCCTCTGCTCAGTCGACATCTTTACCCTGACATCCTTCAGACATTAAAAGATGCGCAAGAAAACATCTACAAAAATTACTGTAGCAACAACTGGCCAACTAGCCGTGACATGTTTTTAGGGTGATTTTTAAACAGGACTGTTGGAGAATTTGTGAATTGCAAATTAACAAGACTGTGTTGCTTGTATTGTTGTGGACAAGGTGAAGTGTTCATCTAACCCTGTGATGCAGGTGTGTGCTCATGTTCCTTAAAAAGGAACCGGGACAGGTGAATGACTTAGGTGCAGCAACAACACTGAGCTCTTTTGGATTCACCGACTGGCAGACCGACATTAATAAGAGAGTGCTCCTGTGTCATTTTCTTTTTCTCTGTCAAGTTCCCGTCCTCTGTACCCCTTCTGTCTTCGTTCTTCATTCTCTGTGCACCTCTCTGATTTTTCATTTCATTCGGTGCTGTGTGCTTGCTACCCTCTTGCATTTTGCATCTCTCTTGGGCTGTCTTCTCGGGGTCCGTGATGAAATAGCGTCAGGCCACCTCACCCAAAAATACACAGGGCCGTGGAAATAAAATGACATATTGTGTCCTTTCCATCAGGAGTTGTATTTTTCTCAGCACATATTCAAAAGTGCAAGCGAGCACACATGTAAACACACATAAGTATGTAAGGGCACATGCACATACAATCATGTGGCTGCTGCACACTTCATTTAACACATACAGAAGCAGGCTTTATGGTTTTCTTAAAGCCAGAAAACAAGGAAGTGCACAGAAATTGTAAAAGCCTCTGTTATCATTTATGTTCACAAATGCTCCTGGCATGGAAGAAGAACCATTGAAATTGCTCATCCAAGAGAAGAAAATAGGAAGCGTTGTGTATAATAACTTGAATGGTAATGCGTCAGTTTTATACCTCTGTATCATCTGTATGTCTTCAGTCTCAAAACCTTGAATCTAGATTTCAAAATGGTTCCACAGTTCCACAAAATGTAATGCATACAGAAATGATAATATCAGAAAGGCTTTCTCCTTTTTCTCCCTCTTGGATTTTTTAAGCTCTCTGTGAGTTTAAAGAATTACATTGTGAATATTACTTCACCTGAAATGCTCAACCCTTTATTTCCTTTCCCCAGATTCCCATCAGAAGTAATGGAATCTGCTTATATGCACACAACATGTAGCAAACGTCCCACCTCTGATTCTGTTTGGACATGAATGTCACTTGCTGCGTCTACTCTTTCAGCCTTTTAGGCAGATTGATGTCAGCAGACAAAGCATATCAGGATTTAGCTATGGAAATGTAAAAGGATTTAGTATACAGTAGATACAATGGTTTGTATTAATTTTTCCCAGCATCTAACTAAAACATCCTTTCCTTAAACATTGTTTGTATTATAATTTCTTTTGTAATAATTATTTTTTGAAAAGGGGAAAAAAGAAAAAAAAGTCGGAGCCTTACAATGACAATACAATGGATAATATTTTACGATCATGAACTCCTTAAAAGCTTTTTTGTTTGTCTTGTTTATGGCTGTATTTAGTGGACTTGTTTAATACCTACAATAAGTGTCTCTTTTATAGGCGTTCCTTGTCTTACTGGCCTTGGAAAGGTACTGCTGGGCCTGTGTATTTTAGCAGGTTACTGCTGACTTCACCTGTTACCCCTCTCCAAACAGGAGGTCAGGAACGCACTGAGCAATTGTGCTACTGTGTAGTTTATCGCGGTGCACTTTCACTTTATTACCTCGGGCCCGGGCAGTGCAGTTGTCAGCCTCTAGATCAGAGCAGAGACCGCTGCTTGTAGTTCCTCTGCGACCCCTTTGGATGGCCTTTCAAAATACAGATATGTAGTTTGTCATAATTTCTAGGCTGGTAGGTTTACCTCTGTGGTCTGGCTGTACTTCCGTTCCTTCCAGAAATTCATGTTAGGGTAGGTGCAACATGCGCAGGGAAAGTTTTATTTGACAGAGCAACATGTGGCCAGGTATTCATTAACAACAAGATGTCATTTAGAGCAGCTGAGAAAAAAATACAGTACATTGTTGGTATGTTGATCCGAGTTGGTAAGTCATTTCCTCAGTGCTTTTGTGAGCATTGTCTTCAGACTGAATGCTGGAGGTGTTTTTGCTTTTGGTTTTCCTGAGTGGACACAATAAAAGCAATTTCTCTATAAAGCCACTCAAACATGGAGTGAACACACAAAAGGGATTGGAGAAAATCTGGGCCACAGCAGAATCCAGACTGCCCCTCTTCTAACCTCCTCTCAAACAAACACAGCAGCCATTTCCTCCCTGTGTCCCTGGAGCCCCTCGCCCCTTGCTGAAGCACCAATTCAGCTGCAGCACAGGTGTTGTGACGTGTGCCATTTCTATCCTATTTCACGTTGTCATAATCGGCATGTTATGTTCAGTTGTTCAGAGTGTTCACACAGCATTATCTATGTACAAATTATTTTAACAAAACTGACATTTACAAGTATTTTTAAAAATATATTTGATTGTAATAATTTAAAAAAATGTACAAATTAAATTCTTTAGAAAAAAATTGTATAAAAATGGCAACCTAAGAAATAATTGTATTAAGATTTTAAAATTTGCTATGAAAGAAATTATTTTAGACAGTTGCCTATAAATAAATTTTAATGAATATTTCATTTCATAAAATATGGCTCCCGTAAATAACTTTATCAAAACGGCCTTCAGTTAAATTTTGACATTTCACTTGTGTGCTTTTTTATTTTGACGTGCTTTACTGTTTATTTAAACCAAACTGAAGCCCTTCCTCTGCCTGAGTGTAATGGTGTATTTTATGTACAGATGCATCTGGTAGGAATCAGTTGACCCCGCTAAGGGAGCTGAAAGTAAAGGAGGCTGTTATGCTTTAGCACTGACCGAACTGCCAAAGTCACAGCCCGATCGGTCTAAATCCCTGGCGTGTCCGCAAAGCCAAGCGTGATGGAATCATTGCTGTGCTGAGCCAAAACGTCAAAAAACACTACCACCGTAATTCAACACAAAGAAAATATTCCAGTTTTAAACATTTTAATTAATGTCCGATATTAAGAAGCATAAATACTTTGTTTTGGATATAGAAATCAACTCCTTTCCTGTTGGTATATTTTATTTAATTTACTTTCTAAATTACTGTAATATTTAAATTTATAAGAATAATTTTTTTTTTTTTAGAAAACTGCATTTTCTAAAAAAAAAAAAAAAAAGTCATTCAATATTTATGCAGTTTTAAAATAGTGTTTTATTGCATTAATATTTTCACATAATTTCTTGTTTTTTTAAATAAAGCATTTTGTTTTGAATTATTTGTCCCATCTCGATGTCCGAGATAAAAGGTAATTTCGTTTTATTCTCCTTTCGCCCCTGATATGGGTGGGGTATTATGGGTTAGGGGACAGAAGGAGGGGGTGGTGTGTTTATTTATTTTTTATTCTCTCTCTCTGTCTCCTGACATATCTGTATTTCTCATCTTCTGTCTCCTCTTTGAATGGAAATATAAAAAAAAAAAGAGAGAAGGGTTCATTTTTTTGAATCTTCCTCTCGCCTTACCATTTTCATCAGCTGCTCTGATAGCCATGAATCTTGTCACTCATGTTTTTCATCAACTCATGTCCATGGAGCGTGTGGCGAGTCCTCGAGATGGCCGCTGAAGCGAACGCAATGGTCAGAAAGACAGTCACACGACCAAGTTAGAAAATAACGCACATACACACACAGACACACACACTCTATTATTATCTCTATAAGACTGGGTTGAAGATGTGCACCAACACACAAAAACAACAAAAGTCTTGAAATAAAACACGGCTGTAAGTGTCAGTACATATCTGAATTACATGTACATCTTTAAGAGGTGAACTCACTGAACAGACAAAGCATGGAACAGTGTGTACATTTGACTAAAACACTTCTTTGCATGGACTTAAGTTTTTTTTTTTCTTTTTTTTTTTTTTTTGCAGGCAAATGTTTTGTGAGACGTACAGGAATTTGATAGGTGGGAAACCATGTTTTCTAGCGAACACTGGCAAAAAGAGCCGAAAACAAGAGAGTGGAGTGTGTACTGTAATGTTTCCTCCTGGTTCGATTCTCAGATGGCAGGAGCCAGTTACTATCGCCGCTGTTCCTCTCTGCATCTGGGTTCTGCTGCTTGTCAGCTTAGCTAGTTGTTTTCATATGTGAGCTATGTTTCTTTTGGTGCAATTTTTCTGCTTTCTGGATACTTTGTTCTTTCAACCCGAACTTGACATTGTTTTCCCTCCTTATTTTCAAGGCTAGGATGATTGGTTGTGACAAAAGGGGTATCTCCCTCCATGCTCAAAAAGAGTGATGGCCTCTCAGACAGCTGTCATTTACCATTAGTCATACCCCATTCTCCTCAAGTAATTTTTTTCTTATTGCTTTTTGTTATTTCCACAATATTTCCTTTTTATTTCCCATTTTTGCTAGATAAAATGCATTGCGTGTCATTTACCCCCAATTCACAACTGTCTCAGTTAATTAAATAATCACTCATTCTTTAGGTGTTAATTGAGATTTAATTACCCTAATTACATGATTATCTTGTACATGATTAAGATAATTAGCTTAGTGTTAAATACTGTGACTTTCTGAATAAGACAAGAGGAAATCCCCCTGATTAGTTAATGAGATTAATTATACCCAGTGATACACCAGGTATAATTGTGAAAATTCCCACCTGCAATTCCACTTTCACACCATTAATGAAAAATCACTGTAAATGAAGACATGTATGTTTCTGTATCGGATAATTAATTACAGATAAGAGGCTCACACTGTTTCACTGTGAAATGTGCTTAATTTCTTTGTGTTAAGTTATCTTGACTGATAAAAGCGGATACTAACGTGTGATATTTGGCCTTTTAGAAACTGTTCTTTCGCAGTGGGTCAATCCACTCACATCTGACTTTTGATATAATGTGAAGAAAATTTTTTGCTCATATTCTCAGATTCGGAATTTTTTTTTTTTTTTTTCAGATATCTTTTCTTGGACTGGCTTTTACATTTCTTAAATTGTAATTACTTGTTAAGCATATGAGTTTGGAAAGTGACCTAATATCTGTCTCTCTGATCAGTGTGAAACTGATATTATGTCTGTATTACAGAAATTGCACCTTGAATAAGGTCAGCATGCGGTGAATCAAGCTGAATCAATCAGCATGGTTAGTCTTTAGTGGAATTTAACCATTGAGAACATAATAGCCTGAGTTTAATATGGGATGCAGCTGGAAAATCTATCAGTGTGCTGAAAATCAGAAGATGGCAGGCAGCCTCGTCTGTCTATGTCTGTGTTTCTGTATCTTTCCTTCTCCACCCTCCGTCTATTTCCCTGTGTGAGTCTGCAGTCAGAGGCTAGAGTCAGTTTTACTGTCACTACCTGTGAAATTGTATTCCACGAAGATGGATGCTTTCTCTTATATTCATGACATCCAGGGAAGCACAGTCACCTCCAAAACTGTTTAATATGGATGCTGTGGAGGCGGACACATATATATACACGCGCACACACACATACACTGACACACACACACACACACACAAACATAGTACATGTGCGCACACAAATGGACATAAACGCACTCCTGCATGCCAGCACATTGCACACAAACAGACACACACACATTTTTTTGCCCCAAAGACAATGCATGGCTGGTGTTTTGCTCCTGCTGATGATGAAGAGTGGTAGTGACAGTGCTGCTCTCAGTAGGGTTGATGCATTACAACACAGCGCTGCCATGTTGCGTAAATTCTCTGTCTCTCCTCATTGAGAACATGGAGGCTTCTCATCTAGCATGGTACACCAGTGCACTTTAGCTCCTCTACTCCTCTACTGTTTCATCTCTGGAGTTTCGTAATGACATCTACTCTGTGTAGGCTAGTTATGTATCCAGTTTGATGGTATTGTGGCAATGCCTGTTGTCTTCACTTGAAATGCATTCTCTCTCTTAAGCTGAGAGGCAGACCGACGTTGTATTCTCGTCAGAAGTCTTTGCCATGGATCCCTGTGCAGCCACTGAAGAATACATGTGCTTTGCAGGTGTAACCCACCTTGCTCTGCTCACATGGGGAAACCATGCAGAGTAATCTGCTCAGGTTGAACTGAAAGAGGAAGCGCAAGAGTAAATTGGTCGGCTCTGCGCAAGAGATTTCGATGTGCTTGTGGTGTTTGGTGTATTTATTTGCGCTTGGAGAGAGGATGGGGTTTTGGTGTGGGTGGTGGGGCGTGGTTTGTGGGTCAAAGGGGCAAAGGAGACTCACAGTTGTGGGGTTTGTGGGCTGCTACCATGTGGTTACACAAGATTAATAAAACAACACTGAGCGCAGGCTAGGACTCACAGTGTACCAGCTGAACCTCTCTCCTTTCCACTTTCACTGTAACCCTCCCTTTGCTCTTCCTCCACTACCTTAATATAAGCGAGAGATGGATCCCCACGGGTCCTTGGGGGAGTAACATTATGATTCATTTGGGATGTATTTTCTTTCTGTCCGCAACGCTACCGTACTTTGCCAGCACCTTCCTCCTGTGTGAAAGAGGCCTCCTAGGTGAAAAAGGTGCCCCCTTCCCATGCACCTTGCACTGTCTGAACCCTTAAGTATCTCCAACATCGGGATGCAACGGGACACTCAGACAGAGCTCTTTGCTTGCACTGGAATATAAAAATATAGAGCGCATGTCTCTTTTAGGAATATCTCCGCAGAAAAACTCCTTGAACACTTGCAATGTTGCTGCGTTTCATTCTCTGTGTGCCTCTTTGGTTGAGCTCTATTGTAGAACTAAACTTAGGCATCATGCCCTAGCTGCAGGTTGTATGGAGTTTCTACACCTCGTTCTTTGGTGAGGGGGAGGAGAAGAATCACAGAAACTGTAGAATTGGGGGTTCTGTTCAGAGGTTCAGAAGAGAGGTTTTGTGTAATCCTATGCTAAATTCAGCATCAGATCTTTTGGGGAGCTGTGTAAAACCAGTATGTTTTTCTTGTCTTTACTTTTCCTGCACACCTCAAAAATGATGATAGCACATGGCTTTTCAGCTATCTCACCCTCAAGGCAAAATGTACAAGGCTGCTAGGCGGCGTTACCTCTTCCTCTTCCTAGAGACAGCTAACCCCCTCAAAGGATGCTGAAGTCTGGAGAGGGAATGCCTATGAGCAGAAATGGGAAAGAAGGAGGGAGGTTTGGAATGGGATGGGGGGTGGGGGGGTGGAGGGGCTGTTGGGGTGGGATGGGATGGGGTGGTGGGGAGTGCAATGAATAAAAGGAAAGAGGAGGGAGGGAATATGTGTTTGATTCAAAGAAAAAAAAGTCAATTCGGTCCCCCTGTTCTTTGTAGAACATTTAGCTTTGACCCTCCCTTGCTTTCTCAACTCCCTCCCACCACCCCCCCAACTCATACACACAGACACACACACAGGGTCCAGTACATCTGCAGGATATCACACCAGCGAGTCTTTTCTATCTTCTGCACAGAGATGCATGCTTCTTAATATATATCCTGACTGTATGGTGTGTATATGTCCACACTGTTGCAACAGGCAGACACTGAGGGAGGAGAGAGGGAAATAGGGAGAGAGAGTGACAGGAAGGGAGAGAGGGAGGAAGAGAGAGAGGTAGAGTGAGAGTCAGACTCAAGTAGAAAAAGGGAGGGGGAGTGCTTTATATGTTGGTTACATGTTTATGATGGCAGTGAAAAAAATACAATTTAGATTAAAAAAATAAGGTTTGAGGATAGAATCAGAGTATCTCTCATATTTCTGGTGAACTAGTCCACATAGCTGCAGCCAAAGCCCTGACCAGACCTGTACTTGTGCTGAGCAGACTGGAGGCGACCCAGGGTAAGTTATGGGCTTTTTTCCCTTTCTCTCCCTCTCTACGCTGCTGATTACGATGCTGCTGATTGATTGGTTAGAGGCTGTGGATTATCACGGGCCGCTCGTCACCAGGTACCTGATGATGAGAGGAGAGAGAGACGAGAGAAGAAGAGGAGGAGGGGAGGGAGGGAGGGTGGGAAGGAGGGGTGGAAATTAGATGAGCATGGCCAGTGCTCACATCACTAGATCTCACTAACTCTCTTTCTGATTTCTTTGTTTATTCTGCCGTTGCACATTTGTATACTACGCGTGCAAAAATTGATTTTTGTGCATTTGTGTGTATTTGTGTTATCATCTCGATGTGCATGTGTGTGGTCCCAGTCGGCACACGTTACCAGCTTGCCTGCCTTTCCCTTAGTCAAACCGGCGTGTGCTGATGAGGCTGTGGGGAGGGGTTTGCTGATGAGGGAAAGCCAGAGGGGCCTTTTTGTGAATATGCAGATGAGGGGCATGTGTAAATGGGAGGGGGCTCGACGTGAGTGTGCGCCACACGCTTTACTGTTTATATGTTCTCCATAGGGAGCCTGATCCTCAACAGATTGCCGGTGTTTGGTGTGATCTTGCCGCTGCTTTGTTTGGGGCATTCAAAGATAGAAAAAAACAGGAGGAGAGTTGTGGAGGGGGAAAAGAAGAGAGGAAAAACAGATAGAAAAATAGAGTTAAAGAGAAGGGAAGGGAAAAAAATAGTAGAGCTGCTTCAGGGCATATTTTCACCCCATTGACAAGATGTGATGATTGCTGTTTTGCCCCCTCCCTCCTCCCCTTTACCTCCCCAGACGTTTTTCTAATCCATTTGCATGTCAAAGCAGCGGTGGCCACTGTGCAGATTAGTATGAGATGACATAATGATGTAATGAATTAAATGCTCCTGTTTAAACAGTGCACTTTGCTTTAGTGGGAGGCAAGGGCAGGGGGATGAGGGGCAAATAAGAGAAGAACAAGGAAGGACGAGGCACTTGGATGCTTTTCGGGGAGTTTTTGCACTCATCTCAGGAAGGCTGATTGAAATAACCTTTCCTGTTTGATTTGATTACAACACTACATCAGAGTTTGCAGTGTCTTTAATTATATTTACATATTTTAGCAGGATATATATCTTTGACTGTTATCTTCATTGATGATTACAGCTTTGTAACTGTGGACACTTTTCAATTGTACAGTAATTTTGTAATCCAATATTTAACATTTGCATGACAAATTTGGTCATTTTTACTTAGCTTTTAGGATTTATTATTATGGTTTTTATCACTGAATTTTGGACTTTTAAAATATGTTCATGCTTAAATTTAAAAATATTGAATTGATATAGTTAAAAAAAGTAAAAACAAAAATGCTATATTAAAATATATTTTAAATTTAAAAAAAATCTTCTCATTGCAGCAGCTCCGTATTTTTTGGGGGGGTTTCTGTTTGGAGAGCTGTTTAAGACCTGTCAAAAAAGGATCACATTTTAACTTGTCGACACCGGATTACTTTACCTCCATTTTATTATTATTTTTTTAATGTTTTCATCATCATATTTTCTGTTCTGTTTTTTTAGTCATAGTCTGACAATTACTACGGGCAGATTCTTGTTTTTTTTTTTTTTTCTGCTGAGGATATTTTCACTTCAAGCATAACTTACATGGTTTATGTTTTTCTTTCTCCAACTAAATTGTCATGGCCTTTAACACTTAGCACTTAAAGGACTGTGTGTAGCAACAGTGGAGAAAGTATGAAGTATATCATCGATTGACGCGGTGGCTAAAGCAGGGTTTTTATGAAGTCAAAAAGATCTGAGACACGACACCTGGGTCTCTATGGAGAAACACCTACTGTGAGACAGGAACTGGAGTGTGTCATTCTTGTTATCTCCCACCCCACCAGTGATAGAGACCAACACACACTCACGCTTACATACACACCTGAGTCACCTGTAACAATCGGCAGAGCCCCCTCGTCGAGGACAGGATCAGCAAAAGGGGGCTTGTTGCCGTGATAGATACGTCCCTCATCACACTAAACTTTCTCACGCTACTCTTCTGTCTGCGCTAATCGATTAGAGATGTGCTTCACAGATTTAGTTTGACTTCCTTGTTGGTTGTCACTTTGTTTGGTCATGATTTGGCTCTTCCAGAACCTGTAGAATTAACATGACTGACACGAAAATCAATAGTTAATGAAGCCATCATGATGGATTGGTAAAATATATTCAGTTTATAAATGTAATGATTTGTGGTCTATTGAGTCTAAATAAAATAGATATTATAATACTGATGCACTTTTTAAAATAATTAAAGTTAGTTAATATTATTTTTTAAGCATTTTTTTTTTTACATCTACTTTTACGTGAAAACCAAAATGAGTGCTTAATTCTGAATAAGGGACAAGAGGATAAAATGTGTAAATGTATTTTTCTAGTTTATGATTTTCAGCTACCCCCAGTGCGGCCCTGGAGCTGTGTCCAGGCGGGTGTGGCTGTGTGGAGTCAGCTGGCTGGTGCAGGGGGTAATGAGTATGCACTGTGACAGCTGGGATAAAGTGTATGGATGTGTTTGGTGGGAGTAATCAGCTGCCGACCACGGGGTGCAAGAGGGTGATGTGAGGCTTTATGACTGCAAAGCTTGCACACAATCACCCCCCCACACCGCACACACACACTCGCACACAAATACACACACGCATGCAGAGATCCATTGGGACTGCATGCTTCACCTCACTCTTGCACTGCTGAACATATCCTGGGCTTCACATCTAGCCTCTCCTTTTTGCCTTCAGTAAAAATATATTTTCAGCATTTGCTTCCAGTACCCAATGAAAATGAGTTTTTGTGTTTAACTGTACATACTTTATTTATAACAAGAATGTAATAAATTGTAACAAACTTTCCTGCATCTCAGAAAATACATTAACATTTTAATTTGTGCTTGTCTGTGGCGCAAACAGACAAAGCTATTTTTGTGATTCAGAACTGAGTATTAGATTGTTAAACAGCTCACACAGCTAAATATTGAATATGTGGTATTTTATACAAATGCTTTTCCAATATTGCAGATGAAAATGAATAATATGGCATCATATATTTCTCACAGTGCTGTTGTGTAATTGTGTTAAGATTACCTTTGTTACAAACCACATCTCAATTTAAGGTTTCGGAGCCTGTGGCTACAGTCCTTTGGAAATAATTGATATAAAGTAGGCCCTACTGGACAGTGAAATTGAATGCACTAATAAATGCATAAGGGAAAATAAATATTGATCACCTAATACATGAGAATAGTATAGTTTTGATTTGACTCTTACAGTTCATGGGGGTATGTTGTGTGTGTGTAGTGGCGGTGGGGGATGTACATTTGTATTTATTTGACCGTCTGGGTGTTTGTGTTCGCTTGTCGGCACGTGTGTAGCTATAATCTTGAGTCTGAGCTGTTGGTGTTCTCTAAATATTATGTTAGAGTCTGTTTTAGCTTTTGACAACATCTGTATCTTTGTGTGTGCGTGTGGAAGTTTGCTGGTTTGAGAGTTCGTGCCTTGAACTCCTGGCCTTGTCACTCTGGGCTGCAGTTTTCCCCTGCTCTTCCAGGTTCTCTATAGTCAATGAGGAGGATAGGCGGGAAAGAGGATTATTGGTATTGATCTACCCAGGGGGATCATTAGGCATCACTATCAATTCACAGCTCCTAGCACACAGAATCGGCCGGCACAGACATTGCCAATTTGTCCCTATTAGAGTACCCAGTTTCTGGGTGTCTGCTGAGAGAGGCTGCTCAGGCCCCACTGGAGAACAACCAGCCTGGGCCTGACACAGGCCTGACCACAGACGGCTTCACTACACCATAGGCAACACTGATGAAACACTAGCTGGCTCTGATCACCTGACTAATATCATGCAGCATACAAAATTAAATATGCAATAATGCTACAGTGCTTGCTCTGAAAAAAGCTGTGTTTTTCATTATAATTTCTGGGGCTTTAAATGTTATTTAGGGAAATAACAGAAAATAAGATTTTTTTAGACTGCCTGCACACATTCCACTTCCTGTCAGTAGCTTTCACTACATCCCTTATTATTTACCAAGGGGTAATTGGCACTGTAATAGAATACTTCAGTGAGGCTTATCCAGCCTGGCCCACTTATCTGTGTAAGCTGGCTGTTCTGGGGACTAAAGCTGTTAGATCCGTTGTCGCTGACTTTAACCCTCTCTGGCAGTCAGGTGTGCAAGGAGCTGCACTAGTGACTGCCATTGCATGCCACAGTGAGTGGGGGTTGCTAGTGGGTAGAGAAACCATTAGTTCACTGAATTATACAATTATATTAAAAATATGTATGTTGGAGAAATATGTGTCTCCAATGTCAGTGTACTATGTCTTTGTGTCAGATTGGCTTTTATTATCTTCTTTAAACCTTTCATTTTATGGATTTTTGCAGTTTATTAATAGAAAATATTTTAATTTATGGAACAGAATTCAGTCAGACACAAATGAAAAGTTAATAATGAATGTAAGTGCAAAGAGATTATTCAGTGTATACTTACTATTTTCCCGTTTTATTGCTGTATTTGTATCCTCGGACCTCGCCACAGGATATTTTCATCAGTTCGTCATCTGTCCGTCTGTCCATTTGTATGTGCAAAAACCTTGACGTGGACTGAAGGCTGAGGGAGAGTGCAGACACATTATGTTTATAGTTAAAAATGAATGTGTGCAAGAATGAAGCATTATATATAAAATTATAGTACAATGAAAAGGTTAATCTAGACAAGTTATTTAATCCTGATAGGCCCCTGATAGCAGTACATTGCTCAAAGTGAATTAAATGTAAGACGAGATTTGAGTTAAACAAACCTTGCATATCTTTGGGTTACGTTTTCTTTAATGTATTTTTGATATGGTCGTCATACACACAATGAGTGGGCCCGACAAACCTTGCTGTTGACCAAGTGGGTCAGTAAGAACAGCAGGTGATTTTTTTCTCACACCCCTTGACCTCTTTATCTGCAGCCAAACACCGTCTTAATCATGCAGAGAGAAGATGTGTCCCGCACTGATTCTAGTCTCACTGTAGCCAAGTCCTGCACAGACCCAGTACATAGAATACACACGGTACGTATGAAATCATACTGTACAGATGTGAAAGACAGTGACATGTGCTGGGGTCTGTTAGAGGGTGAGTGGGGTGTGAAGGGCATCCCGCTGAACTTTAAAGTGCTCTAATAAATCATCTTCAACATATTCAAAATTCATCTGAGCTAGCACTTTGCCCCTTTTCCTTTCAGTTTGGTCTTGTGTGGTCAGACAGGCATACCACATGAACACAGCAGTAGAAACTGTACTCCAGGGGAGCAACACATTGGTCTTCAACCTGAGGTTTTGCATGTGGAAATCAAAGGCCCGGTGGTAATGACTTCAATCTGGGAAATGCGTGGGGGTCCTTTCGAGCTGCTATTCCCCAGTCACAGTGCTGCCTTCACACATCCTCATTCACTGGCTGTTCATGGGACACTGTGCAGCTCTCGTGCTAGGTCAACGACCACACAAATGACATATGGAGCCAGCTCTGTTTCAACTGGCCCATCCAGTTGGTCACACTTCATCAGATATAAAAGCAAAAAGGAAATGTTTGTTAAAGTACATCATATGGAAATAACATGCATCTGTGTTTTGGAGACAGATTTTTTTCTATGTGTGAAAAATTCCATAAAAAGCAGAACAAAAGAACAAAACTGATTATCTAATTGTTGGTCTAGTTTCCAGCAGCATTGTTGTAGAGCCACCAAGAGAGGGCAGTGTGGCCTGCCCATAAGCATGGCTAGGAGCTGCAATTCATGTTGGGAACATTGAGATCACCTGACATATGCAGACACACATATGCATGCATGCTCTATGCATTGCTTGGTTGTTATATACATAGATGATATACAGACATGGCTGTCATTTTTTTCTTTCTTCATGGTAGTGTGGAGAAACCCTCTGATCTTCTTTGTGGCATGCATGCCTGTCTTATACATTCTGGATAATTTCCTCTCAGTTCATCTTTAATTGATGTTTGTCCAAACACAATAAATATATTGTAGTTGAAAAGCCAACCCATCATATACAGGCTATAAATAATATATTTATTCCAGTTATATTTATAGATTTAAATTGTACCAATATTAATGCAGGGATGAATGTAATATGAAATGTAAGCAAAAGCAGACAGACATTTGTTAAATTAAAGACTGCATGGTTGTGTGCCATTTTGTTCCTACGCCTTGTGTTTTTATGAAGCGGTGGAGGCAGACTGTCTGGGAGTAATCAGATAAAAACAGGAATCATTCATGATCCTTAAAAATGTACAAATGAAAAATAAACAGATCGCACGGAGCCAGTGGGAGCTATGTGTGCTTCCGCTTCAGTAGATTTTACCCAGAGGATCAGTCATTGGCAGATCTCACTGGAAGAAATTCAACATCCTCTCAATATGCATTTGTGTCGTCTTGTATGTTTTGTTATCTGAGAATGTAAGAATGTGTATGTGTGTTTTCTGGGGAGGAGGGAGAGGCTTAGTCTGTGAGCGAAGGAAGAAAAGGAGAGAAAAAGAAGGGAGAGATGGATGAGGGCAGTTCTGGGGCCCTGGGTGTTTTAATTATCCACTGCTCTGTCGTTGGGTCAGAGCTCGCTATCTCTCACTGGCTTTAGCCCTGTCTCATGATTTGAGCAGTACCTTTATCCCTAAGCCTTCAGCTCCTCTGGCCAAACAAAGAAAAAAGGGAGGGCAAAGAAGGGGTTTTACAGCAGTAACTATGCCACATTTACCATTAATATCCCTCAATCTCCTCTTTTTTATGTAGTGCAGAGCACAGTAACCTCAATAAAGTGACCCCAGTGAGGCCTGGTAGTGTATGAATATGGCAGTTGGGATGGAGGATCCTCTTGCACTAGGGCAGAGCCAGTCTGGTTCTGCTCAAAAGCGGAAGCTAAGTGCTGGCAGCCTCCTAAACAAGTGGGGTGAAGGAGCACATTTTTTATCTTCTTTCTGCCTTCACTCTTTCATTCTGCCTTTTTTTTCTGAGAAGAGATCATCGAAATGCCAAGCGTTCCAGGAAAGCTGCATGTATGATAACACTATTGGTGGAGGAATGGCTACTGTGGATGGGCACAACGGTCACATGACCTTGCTGTAGAATTTCCCTGAAGCAGAAGTATTTACACATCCATGCTAACATTTCGAATCCATTTTACTCTTCATGAATATCCAGATAAAATATTAAACCGAATCCAGGTTTTGCTAGAAAAAAAAAAAAAACCTCTATGCGAGTCAATTTTTTCTAAGAATGCCATGATACTGAGAACACCCTTTTTTATTTTCGGTCCGTATCATTAAAAATGCTAGAAAAAAAAATCCATGCCAAAAAATATTAATTTTGTGGATATAGAATTTTTGAAATTAATAATTCTGAAATCCCCACGATAAAATTCACATTTCAATAAAAGAATTCAGATTTGAGGCCATTGTTGTGTTTTTATGTCTTTGTTCAAATGTCCACATAGAATATTTTCCTACTGTGGGTAATACGTAAAAAAAAAAAATCTGTGTAGGAGGACAAAAGCTTTTTGTTGCTGTGTACTATATACATTTATTGTTTATTTGAAAAAATGCACAAAGAGAATGTATTTATCAGGGAGTGCATAAAAGCCTGTGTGTGTATACTGTATATACTGAGAGCCTATGTGTTAGTCTGTAATTTCTGGACCGTACTGTATCTCCATGACAACATGGTTTTGATGTGGGTTCCCTTCCTGACATTTCCCCATTTGGGGAGGCTTGTGAATTGCCTTGCCTCTCCTTCAGTCAGCATGTCACATGAAAAAAAGGTGTTGGGGCTGGGGGAGAAGGGGAGGGGTGTGCATAGGGGGGCAGTATGAGGAATCTAATGGGCGTCTGGTCTGATTGTCCTCAGCCGTGGCAGAAGAGACAAAGCAGATGAATTGTGCAATGGATTCGAAGAGATTGGAGACAAGTGCATGTCAGCAGCCCCTCCATCTCTCCTCCTTTGCTCCCCCCATCCTCCAGAATCCCTCCCTCTCCATCTCTTCTCTCTTTTTGTCTGACATCCTGAAAAAAGCAGGCATGACAGCAGAGCTCTGCTTGAGCAAAACATTAAAAACAAAATGCAATCCTCACCCGTTTTTCTTTTATAGGAGATATTCAGGCAGACATTTAGTGTGTTGGACCCATATTAATTGTGAAACACTGCATGACAAATCTACACTTATTAATCACTGAGCAAACATCAAGGGCATTTTGATTCATGCTGTCTGAAATGCTAGAATTAAATGACAGCATTTATAGAAAACACATTTAAGGATAAAAGTACTTATCTAATCAGCTTAAAAGAGGAATGCTGGGTTGAAATCTGATAGACTTCTCTGAATGTTTTTGTCTTTCACTTTTATAATGCATATCGGTTTGTTTGGTTGATCCTGTATATTAATTGCTTTAACTCTTGTTGAGTGAATGTCTGACTTGTGTGTCTGACTTCTGTTTGTCCTTTTCAGTGGGTGGAAATTGTTAAGTGAGCACAGCCACTTCAGACAACCCATCTGTCCTGAAACTGGTGGTAGAACAGCGATCCTTGTAGTTCGCAAGCTGGACATTTGGGGAAAAAAAAAAAAAAATCACAGGAAGGCTTTATGCTTTTACTGTCACTGACATATAATACTTTGGTCATTGTCTTTAATTATTCTGCTGTAGTAGTGCAGCCCAGGACCGTAACTGTTAGGATCCCTTAAATGTGCTGAAGTGTTTCACACAGCAGCTTTGGCTTTTGAAGTTCCACAGTGGAAGTACGCACAGGTCTTTGTGAGGTATTGTATTTCCTCCACAAAACACGTTAACCGAGGGAGCTTTGTTTCGATTGTATATAAGGTACCGTTTTTATTTATCATTCATTTTTGACTTGCAGTTCCAATTACACAGAATTTGATTCCATTAATTACATCTTCCCATTATTTACAGATAAGAGTGTAATATGAGTCATACAGAGAATATTTTGCATTAGTGCTGAAATTTGAAATTGTTTATGCCTTAAATGTACCACATTATTTAGATGAACTGATACATTTTCATTTCTATCAAGTGGCCACTCTGACGGCACTGGCCTGTCAGCTTTTGTTTTGTGTTGACTACATTTATTATTCATCTTTACATCAGTCTGTATTTTAATATGAATAATGGAAGAGGTATCAGAGAAGGAAGAGGGATGTGAGAGAGGGGTGCCACACAGCATGTGTCCTTGGCTGTTCTCTGCTCTTGCACTCCTCAGTGGAGCAGGTGGGGGGTGGGCTAAAGGAAGAGGAGGGCTGTCGGACTCGGAGTCTAGCTGTGCCTGGTGCAGGGCCAGGATTCTGGGTCCTGCTCTCTCTCTCCTTTCCACCTCCTCCTGCCTGCCTGCTTACCTGGCTGGCTCTCTTGTCGGATTTAATAACAGTGTATAAATCAAAAGCCTCCTGTCAGCCACACAGCCTTCATTAAATTCAAATAGGGAACGGGTCTCTTTGGATCCAATTTTAATAAAACCAGGCAATCAAATATGGGTTTAAAAATGGGTCATCATTTCACAGCCCCACAGATGTCTGGTCGCCATCGGTTTCTTGTGTACACATTTAACATCTCATGGAAGAGGGCCCCACTTCTATATACAGTACACACTATATATTCCATACAAGTGTAGCAGTATATTGTATATTCTTTGTATGCAGACACAAACAAGGTTTTCTAACACAATACAGTCTATCCAGTCCTTGAACTTCAACAGATACACAATTTCCTTTTATTTGCAGTTTATAATAGATGTGACAAGACAAAAGAAGAATATACATTCATGACCATAATGATTTTTTTTAGAATATAATTAGCCCTGCATAAATATTACTTATAACTTGTTTAAATTGTTAATGCATATTATGAGGATTAAAAATACACACTCACATTTGTATCAACAGGTTCTGCCTGTTTAAGCTCAGTTTCAATGCAAAAGCACAGCTGAACAAAAAGCTGAGGATTCCTGTTCAGTTTAATTTTATCTGTACTAATTTTGAAAGATTCCACATCCAGTAAAGTTACTTGTGGCCTGAGAAGTCCTTGTGCTGTTTTTTTTTGTTTGTTTGTTTGTTTGTTTTTTTTGACAGGTTTCATACCAAAGATATATAATATACATGCATCAGTGAAGATTTTTTTGGCCAAACTCATAGTTGCTGTTTACTAGGATACAACCGTTATTAAAATGTATTTACCTTAATGTTTGCACAATAGATAAGAAACTAATTTCAGCAGTACGGTTTGGAATTAGAATGACACCTAAAATGTCATATATAATGCAGAATGAAGACTGAAGCTCTGTTTTTTGTGCTACATCAAATGCTGTGCAGTTTTTTTGTTTTGATAATCAAAAGGCAGTGAAACTATCTGTATCATTCAGCTTATGAGCAGAAGAGGGCACTATGAGTCGCCGATGTGTGTTCGCCTTCTTGGTCCCTCTCTTTCTCTGTATTTCATCTCTTATTCACTGTCTTTTCTTATTGCATTCACTTGCTTTGCATCACCCCGTTTTCTTTAAACAATGCACTACAAATTTGCATTTTAAAGTCATAACTGACATGAATTGCGATGTCAGGTGAAAAGTGTATGTAAAATCATTTTTCAGTAAAACACAGGCAGAAATTAAAAGGGATAAATTATATAGTAGATGGTACTGCAGTGTTAGGCTCTGCCTCCACTCAGTACCTGTATATAAAAGTAGTCAGCTGATACCAAATACATTATTTATTTTTTCCCCCCAAAGAAGTAATTATTTAATTTATAGAATTTTCATTACTGTGTTACACTATCCAGGAAAAGAAGGAAGGTGAAACATAATGAACTCTTGAAACATGATCTAAATATAGGATGATTTTCAACATGTAGTATTCATTCATCTATTCTTTTCAGTCCTGGTACACTTTCAGGACACAGTATTATTGTAATTTGTTTGATTATTGCTATTGTAACTGAAAAATCTTGAAACTTTACTACATTTTCTTGATAATTTTTTTAAGTGATTTTTTTGGCCTTCTGATAAATATATTCCCTCTTTGTTAAAAACATGCAATGTGAGCAGTCTTATAGTTATTTGTCCCCCTCAGTGACCAGATAATCATGTTCAGCTCTACCTGAGCATTGTGTCCTCTGCAGGCGAATCAGAGGAGTCCCCCCCCCGGTGTGTCTCCCTCCTGCCTCTGTTCTTCCTGCCTCCTTTCCTGTTGCCATCGTGGCCTGCCATGTTAGTGCAGGCTCCCACTGCTCAGCCCTCTTCTTCAATAAATCTTCATATGTGTTGGAGGGAAGGTGGAGGGTACAGACAACAATAACCACCGGTACTCTCCATCAAAGGGTTATCTGGCTTTCACAGGCGCACTGACAGACTGCTCTCTGACATGGAGCAGAGGCCGAGTACTGTGTCTCTGACAGGGAAGAGGCCTGGATCTGCAGACAGGAAAGGGATTCATTTATAGGAACTAAAAAATTCCTCACAAAGTTCAAAGAACTAAACAATCAGATGATTGAGAGAGAAGAAGTGAGAAAATAAAGAAAAGTTTTAACGACTATGGCACTAAAACACATGCGACACACAGTTTTCTCTTGTAGTAGCTCCTTGAGTTCCTGAAATTCTCCTCGATGTCATTTTTGTTCACATGAATATGAAAATTAAAAGGCATGTATTTTCTCTTATAGTGCAGTCATTTTAATTTCTTTGATGTTGATCAATTAACCATGATGCTTTTGCAGTCAGGATTTTTCAGTTTTACACAAAACAATTTATGAGGGAGATATTTTTCTGGGTTGAGTTTTGGGGACCAATTCTTTAGTGCTGTATTAGTGTGTCAGCAAGGACTGCTGTTATGAATTACTAGCTCAAATTTTGCAACTTAAAAAGTGGGAATGAGAATAAACCTTTTGTTTATGTCACCTATCATCTTGAAATATTTACCATTCTGCACCTCTCAGCTCTCTGTCTCCCTCCAGTGTGATAAAAGGTTGCAGACTTCCAACCTTAACCCCTTCCTGCTTCGTCCCATCCCCAGCTCCCTCTCTTCCGAGAACAGAAATCATATAAAACCTCTTCGTTCTGCTCAAATCCTGCCTCCTCCACCCTTTCTCTCCCCCAGGAAGTTTATTCAGTGGGATCCCTTTGGGAATCATAGGAGCATTTGACCAGGTGTCTGTGACACTTTTCAATATTTTATTCTGGAGCATGTTTGTGTGTTTAGTGTGTGTATTTCCTTTGTTATATGTTTGACTTTTCAGTTCGAAGAGAAACAATACATGCGTGCACTTTAACACTTTGTATGTCTGTGTGGTACGGAGCGAGGGTGTGTTCAGTGTGTATGTTTTTTAAAAAAAAAGGAAAGGAAATGAAATTCAATGCTAAAATGAATTATGGAGTATGTATCGGTTCCTACTGTGTTGTTCAGAGTGCGTGAGTGAATGGAATTCATGTGCAGAAGGTGCAGAAATAAAAACAGAAAAACTGCAGTGTGTTTTAGGCATAGTGTCAGGTACTGTATGAATTGCCTGCGGTTGCCTTGCAGGACTGATACCTCTGAAATCCACCATTTCTCTCTATTCCCTTTCAACAAAAACATGTCCCCCAGCTAAGGTGCACCTTCACTGTTTTTACCATCACTTTTTCAAGAGAAAACAAAACTGTGAAGAATAGCAGCCAGATACCAGGTTTTGTAAAGGTGTACGGTGGTGCTTTCTAAGGTAAATTGGCATTGTGCTGGAGTTCCATACCATACATTTCTTTTCACTGTGAGGGGCTAGCTACAGAGATCAAAATTACAGCAAATTACTGCTGCTGTATTGCCTCACTGAGAAGAATGATACTGTTTTATCAAACGTACTAGTTGTGTGTTTCTAGTAAATTTTTATCAAAAGCACAACAGGCTTACAGTAGTATCACTGCTGCTTGTAGCAGAAGAATAAAAACACACTGTATTTGTGACAAGGAATTTGTTTTGTTATTGACACAAAAACGTGTCTTCTAATAGGCTTGTCTAGTTCTATTACACATGCTAGAGTTGACTGTATTTGATCCTATTTTTAAATTCTGTCTTGCACAATATTTTTATCAGTTGAATAAAAGGAATATGTTAAACAGTAAAAAAAAATGATAAGAAGCTATATTTTGCAAAAGAGTTAGTATTAGAGGTATTAGAGTATTGGCAGACTTTTATTTTACATTTGTTCTCACCACTCCTGCATCTATCATGGTTCCTCCTTGTCTTTGTGTTGTCTTCATCGCGGCCTTCCTCTTTGCCTTTTACTCCTTCCTCTTGCTCTTTTCTCTTTAACCTTTCCCTCGTCTTACTACATGTCTCTGCGTGGATGCTACTCACATATTCCATATTTTGCATTGAGAGAAACCTTAGGGTCTGAGTCCAGCTTTCCACTCTGCCAGTCTTATTTTTAAGTCTTGTCCAGTTTTTTTTCCTATTAGGGTGAGGGGGGGGTTTGTCACCCTGATGTGGGGGGTTATGTCAGGAGGGGTGATCATAAATATTAGGAGCTGCAGGGAGACAAAGGGGCTAAAATGGAAAGGCTTGGCTGGACGAGGGGACCTGGCCATGTCATGTACCTCAGTCATTTTTCTTGTGCGCTTAGAACTCAGTCAGGGGTTTAATTGGAATCTAGACTTCAAAGAAACCCTCAGCCCATCCAGCAGCCCCCCAATTCCAACTCCACCACCCCTGCACTAACTCCCCTGGCTGGATCCACTCATGTCCACAGCACATACACACAGACCGTGACCACTACAATATCAGAGAGAGCATCACCATGCACGACCTCGTCTGAAATTGACTTTGCCCATATTTGCACTAGATGTTTAGTTGTGGCATATGTTCATACATGTGGGTTTGTGTAGTCCATGTTTGTAGTTGAAACTGAACTGTCTAATTTTTCTTACACTATATAAAACATTTATCTTTTTAAGTGTTTGTGTATTCAGACACAAAATCTGCCAATTTTGTTTGAATTTGATTGCACCATATTTGCATTTTTGTGATTATTTCTGACTTTTATGAATGTTTTGTCACAAAAAGTACATTTATTGATGATGTGATGATTTAAAGTGCAATTTTAATGTATGTGGCCACTATGTGTAATAATTAGGACACAAATACTACAATACTATGAATACAAATAAAATGTATGAAGATATACTAGGGTTCTTAACTCCCTAATATGACATTAGTTTGATACCAAGTTGTCAGTGTCACATTTTACACTTACCAGGTCACTACACTTTATTTATACTGTAAATAATCCATGATCATTTGCATGTTTTGGAGGACCTTTTTGGATTTTCTTTTTTCTATTTGCTATGTGGATGCTCATCATCTGAACATGCTTTTAAAAAATGTCATTTCAGTTTAATTCTTTAGACATCTCCCCAAACAAATATGCAATTATCAGCCAAGCACAGTTTTTAAATACTGTTTCTCCAATATTGCATGCACATCTCGGTTTATTTTTGCAAATAATTGTGTGTTGATTTTCTTTTTACTTTGTACTGTCTGGCAATTATGCCATAATTGGAAGAATTAGAAATATGTATTATATGGCTCAAAATTAAAGTGAGAGAAAGTTAACTTTGTAATAGACTAAGACTGAAGAAAATGGGTGGAAGAAAATATCAGTTGTAGAGTATAATTAATATTGGAGCAGCAGGGGTTGATATGTCCTAATATATGCAGCTGTGTAATTAAGGCTTCTGTCTGCGCCTTTGGAGTTTCAGTAGGTCTTGTTAGCACTCTGCTGAAGACACTTTTGAAGCCATACCTGTAAGATAATATGTTTCAAAGCTATAATTATAGGTAAAAAAAAGAGGACCTATTTTTCAGACCTCTAACAAATCACTTTTTCCATTACACCTGGTAAAGGTGTTAATGACTCCTTGTCTTTTTGATTTTTCCATTTGAATTATGAAACGGCTGCATCATCTGAAGTACGGTTAATAGGTGAATTTCAAGTGGGCATGCATAGGAAAAAAATATATCTTACTTAACTAGTTTTCACCAGGGTAGACCTATCTTACATCAGTGTGGGAAAAAAAGGTTTTCATCATTGATGCAGGATATGAGGGAAAACATAGAAAATCTGTAATTAAGTTCTGCTATAAACAGAAATGGGTTAAGGGTGTCATTACGGAGGCAGGGTGTAATTGCAAGATGACAACAGGTGAAACAGGAGCTAATTGCACACAGACTGGAATTGACGTAGTGTAACAGTGATTATTTAAACACTAAGATCCAGCCCTTATGTTTAGAATATAACCATTTATGGATTTTATTTATCTGCAAATGCAAGCATGATCAAAAATGTGTGTACATACAAAGACAGTGATGATAAAGGTTTCATGTCCAGCCACAGAAAAAAAAAAAAAAAAAAGAAATCCCTAGTGTTTTGAAGATGCTTGTTCAGTTTTGTCCTGCCATATCATAACAGCTCATATCCTGCTCTGCAAATGTATTCGGGCTGATCAGTTCAGTGGAGGAGCCTTGCTAACAGCTGGTGGTAGAGATGATGATGACTGTTGTTTAAAAGAAAACAAAGAGGTCTTTTCTGCTATCCTGCCATCTAGTTCAAAAAAACTGTGTGTCTGTCTAGAAGTGAAGCGTGGGTTCTGAATGACTAATAGAGCTGCTCATGCCGAATGGTTTGTAATGGAGGTGTTAATGACCATGTTGCTTAAAGGTTACTTCTGAGTGGTGTTTTCTTTCTCCCTCACGTCAACACCTTTATGCTCCCACCAACGTGTTCACTTTGTTTCCTATTATCTTCCCCTTTTCCAGCAGCACAGTCTTGAGTACAGCAGCAGCAGTGTCCAGCTGATCAAGGGATGAAAGAATCAGACAAAAATGAAAAAGATAATGACAGAGAAAAGAGGGATCGAGGGCTACTGCGAGGGGATAGGTACATCATAGAGGTCTTAGCCCAGTAGGATTTGGACTTAAAGGGACCTGGGCATTAGGACCTGGCTGGTATCAAGCCAGTTTCATGCAGGCCTCTGCTCTTCCTGGAGTATGATGAAAGATGCTGCTGGTCGTACACATGCAGGAGCAAACAATCAAACACAAGAACCGACAGTCGCTCACATTCAGTTTCATCAAATGTATTTAAATCCAGCAATCCCCACTCTCCGTGGCGCTCTGAAAGTGCAGGACACAATGGAACTATTTGTAGAAAATGGTAGAAGAGAAAAGAGGTGAGGGAGGATTTTTTTTGGAGAGGTGGATGGAGGTCATGGGTGGTGTGCGGTGTACATAGAGGAGCGGTGGTAGTTTAGGGGGTGCTAGCTTTTATGGTAATTGCATCTCAGCATCCCATTGTCAGTTGGCTCGGTGGTTGGTCTAATTTGGGAGCAGAGGTTGTTCTGTTTTGCACTCTAGCAGACAAGACTATTGTCATATCCATTCGAATCGGCGCCTCACTGTTGTGCCTGGCCTTTATTGAGATGTGGACACGGTTAAACTGATGTTCTTGTCAAGAAAAGGTAACCATTTGGGTAAACAGATGTCCGTGCCTGAAAATAGGTGAATGTCCACTCAAATAGATGTTTTACTCCTTTGGATGGTCACAGCTTTGTATGTGCCATAGGTAGCTGTTTTTAAATACACCTTGAATCTCCGTACAGTGGCTAGGTTTTACAATCGATTTTGTGGAAGTTGAAACAGTGAAACATCACATGCAGAGTCTCCTGCCAGAGTGTTTACCATAAATTGTCAGCAGTGCCGACTGTATTGCCGGAGAGCGCTGGCAAACTCTTGCAAACATAAATGCATGAATATGTACACACTGATGGTTGTGAACAGTGCACACACAGTCTAGTGAAGAGGAGAGAGGGAGCTTCTGCAGAGAGGATGCTGAAGCCCTGAGGATGCAAAGAAGCCTGCAACCACTTTTATTTTAAAGCGAGCTCATACACCTGCTCTACATGTGCAGCTGTCACCAGAGAATATAGATTAAAGATTAAAAGCAATTAGATGATTCATGTTACCCTGATGATGCTCGGAGATGACTGGTCTTATTTGTTGAATCTTCCTCATTCCACAAATCCCTTGTCCGGCATAATACTCTTTTAGACACTTTCTATATTTTGACTTTTCCTATTAAATATACCCATATATAGCAGTGCACTGCAAAAATCAAAATCTTGCAAGTGTATTTTTCTCATTTTTATTCAAAATATCTCATCACACTTAAAATAAGACATAATCACCTAAAGAGTTACTTGTAAGTTAGATATGAAAACTTATTTTTAGACAATAGATCTTGAAAATCTTATTTCAAGAAATGTTACCAAGATAATTTTCACTTGTTCCATTGGCAGATTTTTTTTACTTGAATTAAGCAAAAAAAAAAAATCTTGAATTAAGCAAAAAAAAAAAAAATCGCTGATGGAACAAGTGAAGATTATCTTGGTAAGATTTCTTGAAATAAGATTTTCAAGATCTGTTGTTTAAAAATAAGTTCTTATATCTCACTGAAAGTGTACTCTTTAGGTGATTATGTCTTGTTTTAAATGTGATGAGATATTTTGACCAGAAATGAGAAAAATACATGTGGTAAGATTTAGATTTTTGCAGTGTATACATAGCATAGGCAAGATATAATTCAGAGGCTTTACATTATATTGTATTTAAAACATAGACAGTTTGGTCAGTCGTTTGTTGGATCTTTATTTTAAGTGACCAGTGTGCTGATGATAATATTGAAATTATATGATATGAAAGGTGAAATTGTGCAGACAGGTGTAACATGCAGGTTTTCTAAAAGTTGGAACAATATTTCCAATAAAATAAAAATGAATTTAGTTGAACAGATAGCAGACAAAGAACAGTGTCCTGCTATTAGTAGATATGAATTGGGATTTTGCTAAGAATTCAGAAACATTTACAGCTGTTAACATATATTTTCATAGAAGCAAATCCAAACCACATTATTTCTGCTGTGATCATTTCTGTAGCTGTGAGTTCACTGATGCACCAGGTTATAAACGGAAGATTCCTGATGGGTTAAAGCCTAACAGGGAAAAGGGAAAACAGTAGTGTTAGGATACTGTTATCTGTTCCATGAATGCCTTGGGTCTACTGAAAACACACCCCAAGTTAAAGCTAGAGCAACACATGGGCACACACATACACACTAACACACACCCAGGTGTATCTCCCTACATCATCTGGACCGATAACAAACTAAAGTGCGGAGGAGCAGAGAGTGTAGATGGCAGACAACCACACTTCTCACCTAGCAAGTGCAAACACAGAGAGAAAGAGCAGCTCTGCTAAACACAGTGCAGCGTCCTCACCCTCCTCTTGCCCCTGGTACCAACACTGTGCACTGCTTCTTTATCATTGTTGGGGAACCACTAAGCCATACACACATACACACATATGTATTTATAGTCCTAAGACTCAGGTTCAGTCTTTGCTCATATAAATGCTGTCGTTTATAAATGTCAGGAAGAATATTCCACAGCATAGAATCTTCAAACCATAAATCTTACTCGATCACACCTATGGTGGTATTTAAACAAAATGACTAGACTGGCTACCAGCATCACAGTGGAATTATATTTGTTTGGCCTTTTCCTGGTGAGTTTTAAAGGGTATGGTATTACAGCCAATGCAGAGAATTGTATGGTACATATTTTTAAATGACATATTGTTTACAATATAACCTCAATTAAAATATGATACATTAAGCAGCAACCTTATAAATATGAGGTTTTCCTGTTATAGAGTCTATTTAAAACACTGTGTAAATGAAAAAAAGGTGCATGTAATAATAAAGCCATAACCTGGATGTCATATACATCATATTTGTTGAAGGTAAACTTACTATATTTAAAAAAATACAACATAAAGAGCACAATAGAACTTATAATACTGAAAGTGGTACGTGCTTTAATTTGATGCACCCTGCTGCCGTGGTGGCTGTGAGAGTGGAGGGATGCTCGGCTCCACCTGTGGTTCTGTGGAGCAGAATCCTCCATGTCTCCCTGTTACCGAGAGGATTAGACCCACCAGTGGTGAGACCAACGCAGGAGGCCTATGTTTTTCGGTGTTGGAGTCTTCTTCTCTGCTGCCTGTTCTGCCGCCCAAAACACATTAGCCATGTACCCATCGGGGTATTTTCACACACATTTTGAAGTATTGCATTAGGAAGTTTGATGGAAAGTGCAAAAAAATTTCTTAAGTTTTTATGCTGAGAGTCGTAGTTTTGGCCTTTTGTTTGAAAAATCAGCTAATGTTTTATGTAAAGTACTTTGAATTGTCTTGTACATGAAATGTGCTATATAAATAAACCTGCCTTGCCTTGCCTTAATAGATTGAAGACTGAAGAATCTTTTATAAATAAATCCTGACTTGGTGAATGTTTAACTCAAGACTGACCGATTTTTCCGTATATTCCCATAAAGCATAAAAACATGGCTCATAATAGGAAGAGGTGTGTGGACTGATCAAGACACCAAATTATCATCCATGAAAAACACATATCACACATAAAAAGTAACTGAATGCTACTTCATGATCTCTACTTCTTCTTTTTACATCCATGAATAATGGAGTCTACACTGCCACCTTTTGACAACACCATGCAGCCTTGTTTTTTTTTTTATTCCAAGTTGGTTGACAGAAGGATACCTAATTTGCATTTTTTTTTTCTTTTTCACTTTTTTTTGACATTTCATAAATTTTGTAGCCCATGCTGCCTATAACTGCATCCAGTTCCTGTGTTTTTTCAGCATTATTACTACTTTTTTTGGCACTATCTATGAAGTCTGCCAATCATGTAACTTTAAACATTTCTCTGCAGTTAATTTGCATAAAATCTGCTTACTGTGTTGAGTTTATTAGATTTACTTCTTAACTTTTTCTTATTTTGCCTTTTTTGCAGTGACACACTCATTTAGATTCCTGTCAGGAGTTGGGCTACAATACTACAGTTGAGTTAAGAATAAGCATGTTTAAGTGCCAAACCCACTAAAACACAGAGAGACTAAAGAGAGTGCTGTGCCAGGGTTCCTGCAGCAAAGGCCCTACATTCCATAAAAGCCTTAATTGGTCTGTTAAACATCAGACTGTAATCACATGTGGTGAGCCTGGAGAGATCTGTAAACACCCTGTATGTGGTGTTTCTCTCCACCCTCTCGATTGCCACTTTCCTCCTCACATCGCACCAAAACAGAACCACGTGTCGACGTAAAATCTGACAATTTAGAATTTTGGAAATAAAACCAAATGGAGTGATGTCAGTAAATGAAGACTCCATGTGGCGATACTGTGAGCGTTTAGACACTAAATGCAGTGGATGGAACATTTAATGTGTGTGACGGTAGCTATCTGCTCTTCTTGCTGTAACCAATTCAGGACACATATACGATACGTTAGCCTCTTCATGGTTGTTTTGCTGACATCTAGCCCAAACTGTATTGTGCCGCTACGCAGAAACAGGACATTTGAAGGGTAAAGTGGACGTAGAGCTAGAAAAAACATAAACTGAAAAACAACCACTGAAGGTGCAGACTGTCTGTGTTTAGGTCAGTCAGTTTTTTCTCCTCCTCATCCTCCGACCTTCATCCCTTCTCCATCTCCAACTCACTAACTTCATCTTTGTTTCCCTCTGGAGCAGTGGAGCCTGTCACCACGGAGCAGAGGTTGGAGTTCAGAGTGCTGAGGACAGGGTGAACTTGTGGCAATTATACTTAAAATAAAAAAAAAACTTGCCCCCTATTTTAACCTTTTTTTAATATAATTGATTTAGACATTATAGCATACAGAGACCTTAAGGACAAGCATTTATGTAACTAGTGCTGTCAAACGATTAAAATTTTTAATCAGATTAATCACAGGGTTGCTTTGGATTGATTTCAATTAATCACAATTAAATATCATTCATTTTTAGTCTATATTAATCGTGTTTCATTTCACATGAACAAACAGACTCAAAAAAGAAGGGAATATACTGTATATGAGTGCATTTATGAAACTGGGTTTATTTTGGTACCTGGCACTTTGCCAGCTTTTTAGACTCAATGATAAAAGAAAAATTTAGACATATTTCCCCCCAGGATGTACCTATTGATGACCTCAGATAAATGCAAAAAAAACTTATACTTTTGCTCTGAGCCATCCCAAAATTAATGAATTTTTAATAAAATATTTGCCCAAAGGAGGACCAAAATTGGGACATGAAAAGCTTCCTAGGTGTCAATGCAATTTGATCTGGAAAACATGGCTTGAAATGGTCTTACATATCATTATAAATAAAGACACTGTGTTAAATTTGAGAATCCTAGGGGTTTTTCTAATCCAGACATGCAGGTTTTTCATGAATCAGCAGTCTCATGCCAGGTTTTGTATGTAACCCATCGTGTCCACTTGTGTTACATGCAGAACCTGCCCAGTTAAACATATATAAATTGTGAGTGATTTTGCAACAACGGTCATTTTTGTGAAACACTCTACCTTGCATAACTAGTTTGATTCCCAAAATATATCTGTGAGAGAATAAAAAGATATTCAGAAAAAATAGTTGTGTGTAATTTTCATGTCCTTTTCACGGTGTTGCATGTGGATTTTTGTATAAAAATGATAAAAATAATCTAAAAATGTCTTATCGAAAAAATAGTTTCTCTTTTATCTCAGTAAATATTTATTTTTAAAATAGACCCAAAGTGCTTCCAAACTTGCTTCATAACATTAGTCTACATGTGATTTGACTTTGTAGCTCCCAAATCCTGTTTTTAGGGACCAGTTTCCTAGAAGCACCCAAATGCACTTAACGTGTTTATTAAACACCTTCAACAGTTTCAACAAAACAACTTGAAACAAGTGTTCCGTCTTGGGGGTTTTTTGTGCTCATATTTCTGTCCAGAGGGCCAACGTGTTGCTTAGCGTCTTCCATCTTTAGTGGTTGGTTCTGCTGCCTGTCACGACCGGATCAACTGCCTATTTGTGCATGCGCGACAGCAAATCTACTTGGGCAAACTGCCTGAAATGCATTGGCAGAAATGTTAAGTCATTCTGTGCTGCAGATGGGTTAATTGCGAAAATTTTTTTCAATCAGATCAGTCATGATGATAGATTAATCTACGTTAACATGTCAGTTTTGACAGCTCTAGTAAAAACATTAGCAGATATTAATATAATCATATTTTAAAGGTAAATTATATAATATATGCTAAATAACTTAAATGTGTTTAATTGCTTATTTTTTTTGCAAAGTGTTAAATTGTAAAAAATTAGCACTGTAAAATAACAATAAACCTGGAGACTGATTTGTCTGGTTGAATTTTCTGTGCTGAATATTATTTGTGATTGATTATTTGTGTAACAAGTATTAGACTGATTGATAACTAGTATTAGGAACTGATATGCATTTGCAATGAAAATGTTCAAACCTGTAGTAACACCAACATAAATATTTCTCCAAATTTACTTTATTTATTTTTTTATAATTACATACTGTAATAATTTGCTAGTACTAGTCAATTTTCATCCTGAAGTGGACCAATCATAAATAATAAGCACTAATAAATAACAGTTATTTTATGTGTTCATGGTCTTTTATTACCACAGTCCAACAGAAACTTCATGTAACATGAAGGGGCACAAATGTTACTTAGTGCACTTTTCATTTACAGAGCCCTTATCCAGATGCATTTTGACCCTGCAGATCTCTGTATTTGCTCTGTTTAATAATGGTGCTTGGTTTATCAAAAGGATTGGGTTGATTGATTCTGAAATTGCATTAGAAAACTGTGGCCTCAACAGTGGCAAAGTGACTATTTTGCCTTCACATTATCAATTAGCATAAAGCAAATCAGGGTTGACATTCATTTTCAACCTCTACTACCAATTTACCCCCAAAAAAATTCCTTTTGGTAGCTTGACTGTGGAAATGCTTCATTATGCTTTTAATAATTTATTCATATGCGTCAGGAATTCTTTTCACCTTCGGAGATGAGTCCGATGATGGTAGAATTCGGTACAGAACAGCTCCATTGGAACTGGGAGGGAGTCATATGCTAATCAAACCCATGGCAGTAACACATATGCTGGCTGACACTGAGCGCTGAATTGAGATCTTTCAGTTAAGGGGTGGTCTCCCAACTCACTGCTCCTCCCTGCAGCCCTCCCTACTTAGTAGTGCTCTTGGGAATGTGAGATCTGTGTTTCCTGATGTGTGTAGCATATCTTCATGAGTCTTTGGTGAGGTGTAATGTCTTATGTCTTTACCGTTCCTCTGACATTTTTATGAAAAGATTGCCATAATATGGATTGTATATAATTACTGAGCTGAAACACTGACACATTTCTTTTTTATTATTGCTCTTGAGGTTTTCTTTTGATGTAGGTAAGGTGGTGTCCTGCTCTGTTATTACACACAGAGAGCTGATAGCCACTGTAGATACATGCTGATAGAAGAGGTTTATCACAACACAACACAGCTGCATTGATGGCAGCGCTCTCCCAGAGGGTAGAGGTGCTTATTATGCATCCCATATGAAGGCACAGTGTTTGCTCATAAAACCCGGTCTGGATAACGATGCTTGAACGCTCACTCTCATCTGATTTCATCTAAAGACTAATGATGAGTTTGCCTTCTAACTTCATTTCCTCTCAACATTACAGTGCAGCTGTGTTTTTCCCAATGATGAAGTGTTATGAAACTGTGGACGAAGTATCTAAGGTACATTTGTGAAATGAGGCATCGCAAGTCCAGCTTTTCCAGGAGATGGGATGAATTCTTTAAAGTAAGCTGCTGAGTGACTGTGTTTTTACCCTATTTTTTGTTCTTCCTCTTCTTGTATTTAGTAAACCCATGGTGACAAGATGCTAGTGACAGCATGAGTTATCAGTTACCAGCGGGGCCATAATGTTATGCAGTAATTCAGGCTCCATTGTTCACCAAATTCTAAATTCAGATTGTAATAAAAATCTCAAACACATACATATATGGGTTATTCAGAAAATGAAACAAGTAGTCACATTTTACTGTTGTGTCACTGCTCTGTCATGCACTTAAGTCTTATAATAAAAGCCTCAACTTTATCTCTAACACTAATTTTCTAAAAACATCATGTTAAGTATAAAGGAAAAGTGTCATTCCCTGCATAGTGGATGCTTACAAGAGCAGACATTTGCCAACAGTTAATTGCAATATGTATAAAAATCCTGATAAAAGCCTGATATTTTGCCATTCTCAAAGTAAAATATCATTTGACATACAAGAGAATTGAAATACTTTTTATTAACTGTGACTTAAGAAAGAAAAAGAAGGCAAAGAAAATCTTTTATATGTGCAGAGATTGCTCAACAGTATATACATTGTAAAATTGTACTTAATCTTTTTTGAGTGTTTTTTTATTTTTATTTATTTATTTATTTATTTATTTATTTATTTATATATTACTTTTTTTTTGTTTTAAATGTTGATATTAGAAATGAAAAAATAAAACAGAATAAATAACTAAGATGTGCTTTTACCATAGGAAATACCTGCTATGCATTAGATACAGCCAATTGGAAGCTACATATTCCATTTAGGCATAAAAATTTTTCAAAAATTCCAAATAAATGCATGTAGAATTTAACTCTTATACACTCTCTCCGATTTGTTGATAAATTTTACCATCATGTGAACTGTAGAGTCAAGCTTTACCACATTCTGTGTCTTTCAGTATAAAATTTGGGTGTGTTTTAGATTTTGGGAAGCATGATGGTAGAATTAGACAAACCAGATATCATAATAATAATAATAACACAGAAAATTACACAGAATTTGAGTTGTACAGTGCAGGTGAATTCACTTTAGGATTTTCTGTTTTTCAGTTTTACTCACGTTAAAGTGATTGTTTTGTGAATTACAAGACATATGTACAAAAACAAAACCAAAGAACTGTATAAACCAAGTTCCCACATCGGGAAAAAGGTGAGATGTGTTAAATAAGGATTACAAAGAGGTAACAAGGCAAAAAAAGTCACCAGCCATGAAATCAGTGTTGATCACATGCTTTCCTGTTGTTCCTAAAGTGGAACAACTGTTCTTACTGCAGCTTGTAACCAGCCTTCCATAAACATTGACCTTATGCCTGAAAAATCAATTTCCCTTCTGAAAACCTACACTTTATGCCATCAGCCTGTTGTGGACAAACTGAAACATCCTGATATTTTATTTATTAGTATTTTAAATGTTGATTAAAATAATTCCTACTATCACTAAAACTTGTTAGTGGTTCCATGGAAATCAAGTCTTGCTCAAAATATGTTGCATACCTTAAAATAATAAAATAAAGTAACATAAAATAAGAGAGATAGCTATATTAATTCTATCAAAGATTAGGAAATTATATTATGTACAAACCTTACATGCAGAAATTACAACAAAGACTAAAATCATTACAACCTTTACTGAACTGAAAAAAAACACAAAGAAAATATTTTCAATGTTTCACTGACCAGTTAAATTAACATTTTGCAAATCTAAATAAATGTACATCTTGATGAGTGGAGCTTAGTAAATAAGTATGTGCGTAATAGTGCAGACATGGACTGCAGGCAGGACACTCATGCACACTGTGACTAACTCATACAGGATGAGGCTGGGCGTTGTCCTGTTGACATAACCACAAACATGTCAGGAAAATGATGGAAGCATGTGTTTCTTAAAAATACTAATTTCAGAGGTACCTTCATAGATGTAGTCAACCAAGCTGTCGATACTGATGCACCTCCGTATCATCACAGATATGAGCTTTTGCACATTTTGCCAACACAAGTCTATTTTCTTCATCGTTGGCAGATAGAATCATAATATGTTTCCACTGTCTTTCGATCGGTTTGAGATGAGCTCAGTTCCAGAGAACTTGGCAGCTATTTTGAACAGAACCGATACAGGGCTTCCTCCTTGTGTAATAGTGTTTCAGGTTGCGTTTCAGGATGCAGCAGACTGTTAAGTGATGATAGTTTTCCAAAGTCTTTCCAAGGCCATGTGTCTGTATTTATCATAGTTATATGACAGTTTCTCATTCAGCTGTGGTTTCTGTCTTTGGCCTTTGCCCACAGAGATTTCCCTAACTCCCTCAATCTTTTTGTAGTAATGTACACTGCAAAAATCAAAATCTTACCAAGTGTATTTTTCTCATTTCTGGTCAAAATATCTCATCACACATAAAATATTTTAAAAATATTTTTAGACAGTAAGCTCTGTTGTCTAAAAATAAGTTCTTATATCTCACTTACAAGTTACTCTTTAGGTGATTTTTGTCTTATTTTTAAGTGTGATGAGATATTTTGACTAGAAATGAGAAAAATACATTTAGTAAAATTTAGATTTTTTTCCAGTGTACTGTAGATGGTGAGACTTAGATTATTTGCAAATTTGCTTTGAGAAATATTAATTTTAAACTGATGGACATTTTGCTCAATAAATGTGGCTCACCAAGTGTTCAGCCACACCCCATTCTTGCACAGACTTTGGTGGATGCTCCTTTTATGCCAAATTATTATCTCAACTGCTTACAAATACCTGTGCAGAACAGTAAACCTTTCCATCTTCTTTTGTCTCTTTAAGTGTGTGGCAAAGTTTTAAATTTACTTCACAGTACCAAATTCAGCTTTATTGTCCATTTTGCCGTATGTACAACACATACAGAAGACTGAAATTGCATCACTCTAAGGCCACAGTGCAGCAAAGAACATAAGTAAAAAGATAAAATATACCTGTAGACATAGATTATAACCTTATATGACAAAGGGTTGAAAAAACAAATGAATAAAAATTAAGACACCTAACAGAATAAAGTTACACATATGGCACATGACAGATTGAAGGTCAAAGTGACAACGTTAAAGTGACATTAAATTAAGTTGATCAATGGAATAAAAACTGCAAATTTTTTCTTTGTACTTTTGTTGCTTAAAAGTTACATCAACAATTTTGCAGATTTGGGTTTTTAATTGCATTTTAGAGATTGTCCCAGTTTACCTGGAAATAGGATTTAGCTACATTTTTATGATTTTATGAATAAAATGCTTTTACTGTCTCCATTTACTCTGCTCTTTCAGTGGACATTTGAAAGGAAAAAAAAATGTTGTTAATAAACATGTGTGATGTAGTGTTCTACACATACTGTACTGTGCAGACGTTATAGAGTTGCACATACATTCCGGTGCGGGATAACTGGTGATTGTTTATTTGCTCGTGCAGTGATTGGATGCCGTCCAGTGGAAGCTTCTCTGAGTTGATAGTCCCTTCCTTCCCTTCCCCCTCCACAGCACTGTCCTTCTTTTGAGCCGCATTTGAATTTAATATTCCATGAAATAAGGCAGCCCATCAGGCTATTGTAATCATGTCAGGTTAATAGAAGAAGTAAAATTACTCTTACTTTTACTCCCTCTTTCTCCCTCTCTCTGACACTATCTCAGCCGTACCCTTTTTTCCTCAATCATGAGCATATTTGAAGCCAAACTGTGCCATAGTATTTCTTTCCTGCTTTAAATTCTTTATTCTTCCTCCCAAGTGTTCTGATTATTATTAGGATTCACTCTGAATGGCTGATGCAGATCCTTTTGAGAGTGAGACGACTGATTTTCCACTCCTAATAGGATGTTCATTTTTGTGGGAAATATATCTGGACCCTCTTTTTTTTTTTCCCCCCACTTGTTTTTTTTTTTCCCTTTTACACTCGCATGTATTCTTTTCAGTTAATACTTTATCTTTTGTTTCGTAGCACGCTCCAGAGGCAGCCAGCATATACCCCCACGCACACACATACAAACATGGCCTCCGTCTGTGGGTGTCAGCCTGTCAGGGTTCCAGAATGTCATGTAATTGTATGTATCACCTGCAGCATTCCTTCAGCGTAAAAGCCTTCTCCTGCAGCACTGAGGCCTGCTGTTCCATAGTGATACAGCAATGCCATACATGTGACACCCCCGCATTGCTCCCTGTGGATCACTCTTTATTACTCCCATCTCACCTCCATCAAGGCCGGGTCTGCTGCCATTATGACACCTGAGGAGAGAAGGAGGGAAGGGAAAAGAAGGAGAACAGTTGCACTCAAGGCAGTACAAGCCTGACAGACTGTCTTTTGGACAGGCTGGGGACAAAGAGAGTTTCCAGGCAGCCTGTTCCCTGAGCAGGGTTTCTCCTCTTTTATAGCCCACCTTTTCACAATAAAGACAGTCTCTACAGCTGAAATTCTGAGTTTGCTGACTTAAGTCACATATAGTTCTTCAGATAAGTCAAATAGATGTTTCCTCGGGGGTGGTTAATTTTTGATTTTGTGTGAATTTGTAAAACTACTGAAATTGGCTGTCGGCAGCATTCAGATTCATCCCAGATTTCTCAGCAGATCTGGTTTTCCATTTGTCTTGCAAGATTTTGGAAAAAAAAAGACCATTTGCTTTTAGTTGCAGAATCCTGGTTTAAGCTAATTTATTTACAAAACCGTATTGAAGTATTCCTGAAAAGGGTGCTATTGTCAGCCCCCAGCTTGAAATAGTTTTTAAAAGATGCGGTTTAGAAATTTTGCTGTTTGATAAATATTCTTGTAATTTGCTGCGAATGTACCTGATGTCAACATGACAAAAATATCTAGCACCTGGAACACTCCCTTAAAAGTACGAAAAACCATTAAACTCAGCCTGCAGTGTCTTTCTCTAAATGACTTTTCACAGGAGAAGTGACTCTGTCATATTAAGAATAGAAAATTATACAGCAGGAAGAAGGGCATAAAGAAAGTGACAGGAGTGTTGGCACCATGCCTCTGCTAAAACCTACATCTAGTTGTCAAATACGAAACAAAGAGCAAATAGGAAAAAGCAAAGAATTATTTACAATATTTCTCTGAGAAAGGTGGCTTTGCATTCTATGTTTGGCTGCACATGATACTTTTTATTGAGTATACAGCTATAGCATATGTTGACACTGTGCGCTGTATTTTGGGACGTGTCAGCTGTGTGTGCAGACTTTTTTTTTCCTCGCCTATGCCCATTTGGTATCATGGTGATTCACCATGAACTTCACTGTGCAGAGCTGTGTCAGAGGCAATCACATGACACAGTGCAATTTTGTTGTCAGCCATCACCGAGATTAGTGTTTGTGTCTCATGGATCGGGATGTCGCCACTCTATTAATGCTGTAATGTTTAATTTAACTCTTAAATAATTTTTTTTTGTGCTAATCTGTGTCAGTGCAAAACACAGCCCTCTTTTCATAGAGTCAATATCGGTTTGATTATGTCTACATTCATCAAGTACTACAAAGATGTAATAGATAGTGGGGTGTTTGTTTACTTCATTGTGCTTAGACTTCATCTAAAGCCTATTTTCGATAAAATAAAGACATTATATTTTCTCAGTATTAAGTAGGTAAATAATGACTGTTAAGTGCATTGTTTTACTGTAGGGTTTTAAACATGTAATATCACACATGTAGAAAAGAGGGGGATGCAGTGAAAAGGGAGCATTGTGGGAAGATGGTGTATGCTGATTTATAGCAAGGCCAGAGAGCAAAGCCCTGAAGCAGCAAATGCAGTGCTTCAAATAGAGATTGCCGGTGGCCTTTGGTGTGATCGGTGACCCAAGGTGAGGCACTTAGTGATTTATCTCTCACATATCCCCTCATCTCTCTTGTTCTGTGGTGGGGCACAGGCTAAAACACATAGAACCTCTCGTGGAGCTCTGGCCCTGGCCTTGACTCCTCGACGCCTTGACTGTCCCAGGAACGTAGCCTAGTCTGGGCTGGGATGCATACAACATACAGCCAAGAACCCCTGGCAGCCGGGGTTAGCAACATACAGATAGTGGGTCATAGATGCAGGGCAAACTGGTAGACCTTTTACCACTGCTAGGGAGTACTCACAGAAACTCTGTTATATCGTGATTTAATTGTTTTTTGTTATCTTTTTTTTAGTAATGGTGAGCCTCTTTCTTCTTTCTTTTCCTCCATTTTTTTTTTACACACACTATTCTATGATCTTAGAGTCTCACACACGCACACACACACTTGCTGTGCACACCTTCATGAACACTCTCTGAGCCCCACAGCTGTCTAAAGCTGAGGTTGGCTAATGAGGAAATGTCTTCTCAGTTGAGTGGACTTGATGCCAAGAGGAAAACCTGCAGAATCAGCCCTACAGCTTCATTTGTCCTCTCTCTAGTAAATGTGTATGCGTGTGTATGTGTGTATCGGCTATATCTACGCACATACACAATGTACACATGTGCTCCCCACAATGTGTGTGTGTGAGGGTGTAATCGGATGTATGAGCAGTGTGTGTTTGAGCATGCGAGACCAAAAGAGAGAGAATGTGGTAAAGCCCGACTCAACTCTTAACATATTTCACTGCATGGGACTGGGGCTGACATCTCCCATGCCCTGGGATCCTTTAGGAGCAGATTTAGAGTGATTTTCAGTGCAATTATACCTGCCAGCTTTGACTGGTAGAGTTGCCCTCCTCTCTGCTCATGTCTTCATGCTGGAGAGTAGCTCCACTTCTGCCGGAGAGCCTCGTGCTGGGGGCCCAGGGCCAACAGCCAGATAAACCAGAGGAAAAGCCTCTCATCTCTGTGACTGGCTGCAGTAACCCTCAGCCAGGATGGTGCATGGTGTCCAGGACAGGAAGCCATTCACAACCAGTGTGAGGTGATAATGAGCTCCAGCACAAAGTGTCAGTCAGTACTTCACCCTGTCCTTGTATTGTGTGAGGGTCTGTGGGTGTGTACAGTTTGGCTTCTGGAGCACTCTTCAAGAAGCCATGTGTGGAGGTGAAAATGACAGCGTTAGGCCACAATGGGTGATTAGTGACCTCTACACCTCTAAATAGGCTCTGCTCATGTGTTATGAGCTGGTAAATGCAATTTTTCGGACTAAATTGTTACATTAGACGTTGATCGTGATCAATATCTTCATATACAAGGATAATAAAGATGTTATGATTAGGGCTGTCAAAATTAACGTGTTAATGTGGATTAATCCATCATCATGATTGATCTGATTAAAAATTTTAATGCAATGAAACCATCTGCAGCACAGAATGACTCTGAATGTCTCTCGCAACGCATTTCGAGCAGTTTGTCCAAGTAGAGTTAGCGTCGCGCATGCACAAATCGGCAGCTGATCTGGTAGTGACAGATAGCAGAACCAACCCATAAAGATGGAAGACGCTGAACAGCACGTTGGCCCTCTGGATGGAAATATGAGGACAAAAAAATCCGAGACGGAACAGTTGATCGACATAAAGCATTATGCACTCTCTGCAAGATGGAGTTTTCGTTCCACCAAAGCACTTCCATCTTAAAATACCACATTAATGCAAAGCCTACATTAGTCTGGGATTCTGCTAGTATTTTGGCTAACGCGTTGCCCAGCTTGCGACAAACACATTGAGTGCATATGTATTCCCTTCTTTCTTGAGTCTGATTGCTCAGGCAAAATGAAACATGATTAATATAGATTGAAAATGAATTATATTTAATCACGATTAATCAAAATTAATCTATAGCAACCCTTTGATTAATCTGATTAAAATTTTTAATCATTTGACAGCACTAATTATGATATTTCTTTATGACTATCAGCGGTCTGATAATTGGTTCATTCATTATAGATTTGTCCCATCACTGCATTTGCTGATTGTTGTTTGTTGCATGTGTGTGAGACATGGTGCATATGAGTCATTTCCATGACCTGGACTCCTGTGACCTCTGTCCATATCCATGTCTGGGGCCAGACTACTGTGTCTTCAGCACCATATATCAGATTAGTCATAAAAACCTATCCTGGCCTCACTCTGCTGCACATACTGGGAGCTAATGAGAGATGCACTATCAGCTGCACAAAGAAGCCACTCACCACCTCTAGTGGACTAGCTTGGGTAATAAAGAGGGGAGGGGTGTTGAGGACAATTTGATCCCTTACAAGAAGTATATTACCACTTCAGCTGCCGTGTCCATGTGCCGTCAATTTTACCTGTATGAAGGTAGATGGTAAACGGGCTGGCTCATTTTCCAGGTGAGAAGAGGTTCAGCACAGGGACTCGAGCACTTCGCGCTAATTTCACAGATATTTCACAGAAGCTCAGAAGAACATTTTTGTGTTGCGGTGGTGTTTCAGGAGATTAGGAGAAAAGAGTCTTGCCTGACTATGGAAGAGCTTTCCTCACTGTCTCGAAAATGAGACAGGACTGATACAAGTCAAGAACTGGCAGATTAAACAAAGATACTGTACTGATGATGGATCTAATCGTAACCAAGCTTGTCTGATTCATATCAATCTTATAGGTGTCAGATTATGCTTAGTTAGTTTAATGCTACTTGTTATTCCCATTTTGAGCCTGTTTTCAACATATAAGACAGTAATGATTTATATTAAGGTTCATGTAATTAGCATTAATTTATAGTTATTTATGCCCTATAAGTCCTCTTAAAGATCCTTATTAACATTATTATTGTTAGTAATTATATATAAGTATGTAAGTATAAATAATAACGCCAAATACACATATATTAAACTACATGCAAATGCATAATTTATTTGTAAATCTTTCTATCCCAGCCTGTTGATAGTCAGGATAGGCTCCAGCACCCCTGTGACCCTCCTGAGGATTAATAAACAATACATAAAACACAACAATTAATGAATGAATAATATCACTATAAAAGCATATATTGCCTCTGTTTTCCATATAGTATATAGTAGCTGAACTAAAGATCTTTTTGGAATCATCCAAACAAGGTCAGAACTGTCGCAGTCAGATCCATAGATCCATAAACAACAAACTTGGCAAAGATAAGTTCATTGCAAAACATTTCATAATCAAACTCATCACTGTAAAAGAAAAGCTGTGATTTCAGCTTCAAACTTTATTCTTTTATGTTAGAGTTCTGTCCAATTCAGAAAGCAATGATAACACCTCAGTTTTTTTGTCACTTCATTACTTAGAGTTTTTTCCGTTCTAATCCTGAACTTGGCCCCAGTCATTATACTTTTAAGTCATTTTTAAGTAGTACAGTGTGGGGAAGCAAAATTTACAATGAACATTTAGTTGTTTTTTCTCAGCAGGCACTACGTCAATTGTTTTGAAACCAAACATATATTGATGTCATAATCATACCTAACACTATTATCCATACCTTTTCAGAAACTTTTGCCCATATGAGTAATCAGGAAAGCAAACATCAAAGAGTGTGTGATTTGCTGAGTGCACTCGTCACACCAAAGGAGATTTCAAAAATAGTTGGAGTGTCCATAAAGACTATTTATAATGTAAAGAAGAGAATGACTATGAGCAAAACTATTACGAGAAAGTCTGGAAGATACTATTAAAGAAGAATGGGAGAAGTTGTCACCCGAATATTTGAGGAACACTTGCGCAAGTTTCAGGAAGCGTGTGAAGGCAGTTATTGAGAAAGAAGGAGGACACATAGAATAAAAACATTTTCTATTATGTACATTTTTTTTGGGGCAAATAAATTCTCATGACTTTCAATAAACTAATTGGTCATACACTGTCTTTCAATCCCTGCCTCAAAATATTGTAAATTTTGCTTCCCCACTCTGTAATACTACTTATACCTTATTTGACAAATGTCGGTTACATGCACCTCAATATAAAACATTAGCTTCTTTAGGACAAAATTAATTAATTAGTCTGTAGCATCAGATAAAAATGTCAGCAATCCCTGCATCAACTGTAATGTGTGTTGAATGCTTTTCTGGCTTATGGGTATCTTTTATCTGATTTAAATAAGTGGTGCCAGGCACAACAAACCCCACCCCTCCCACATATTGTAGCTTATTTTGGCATCGATCCAGCTGATGTCATCATGTTATCATGTCAGCATATCAATTGCTTCTATATATGTGCCAAGTTTGAAATAAATTGAAACAAAACATTTAAGCCATTATAAGTAAATGGGGGGGGGGGGGAATTGAAAAATTAAAAAAAAAAAAAAAAACCTGAACTTTAACCAACTTTTCCCAAATGTAATGACATCTATTTTGGGTCACTGGAAATCTATAAACCCAATTTGATGTGAATTCAACCAATAGTTTTGCTGCAAGAGTGTCAACAAACCAAACCATAAACAATATCCCTTGCCTCCCCTTTGGAGGGGGCGGAGTAATAATATTACGTATGCAAAAAATGGTCCTGGTTATCAGAACAATGAGTAGCCTGATATAAACAAGAGAACGGGTACTGTGTTTATGTCTGGTTATGGATGTAATGTCCCCTCGTGGTCTGATATGTTGACAGTGACATGGTCCCTGACACCATTCTCCTCTGCCCAAACACATTGTGTAGTGATGGGTTCGACTATGGCCAGTGCTTTGCATGTTGCTGACTCTCAAAAAGTTCAGCCACCTAGATATTAGAGGCAAAGAGGCTTTCACCTCTTGCTCCACGCCATCAACTCCAAACACTAAAGTTGACGACTCAGCTGTAAGGTGTCCATTATCTGCTGTGGACACATGAGTCGAGCAGGCTCGTCCCATTGGGGCTACATGTGTAAAAGCATGGAATAGGGTCCCCAGACCCTTCTGACAGCTCACTTCTTTCTTTGCCCTTTATAGTCACAGTCAAAGGGAGTGAAGGCAGCAGAGACCCATATATATATATATATATATATATATATATATATATATATATATATATATATATATATATATATATGTATATGTATATGTGTGTGTGTGTGTATATATATATATATATATATATATATGTGTGTGTATATATATATATATATGTGTGTGTGTATATATATATATATATGTGTGTGTGTGTGTATATATATATATATATGTGTGTGTGTGTGTATATATATATATATATATGTATATATGTATGTATATATATATATATGTATATATGTATATATGTATATATATATATATATATATATATATATATATATATATATATATATATATATATATATATATATATATATATATCCTCTTCTGCCCTATGTCATGTCGATCTGTTTATGATTAGGATGAACTATAATCAGTTATGAAGATGATCCTCTGCACTTCTTCCAGTCCTTCATCCATTAATAGGTCCACAACACATTGGCATGTATGCTTCCTGTCACTCTCCCGAGTCATTCAGGGAAGTTGCAGTCAACAAAACCATTCAACGGCAGAGTGTTTGATTTTTCTGCTCTCTGTCACTATTTATTCTCATATCTTCTGGCATTATAGCACTAACTCATAATGAGTTCTGATAAATTAAAGGTTGTATTGTTCAGCTGCCATGCCTGTCCTTGATCAGGATGCCAATTACGGAGGGTAATTTTCCTACTCTCTTCTTTTTTTCCATATGTTCCTAACAAAAGGAGTTTTCTGCAGGGTGGATCAAGTTGACACATGGTGACAGATTCTTTTTTAAATTGTTTTTTCCCCAATAATATTTCAATGTTATGATGGCACCTTCTGCATTTTTATTAAATCCTAGCCTCATTTCGTGTTCTTTCTTTAGGGGTAAAGTACAAAATTGTGCTTCTTTGACTCAATTGAAGATGTCACCCGAGAATCTTTAACGTGAACAGAATACATTTGACTCGCCTTATGAGAAATGACAGATGAGGACACAGTCTGTCTTTATTTGTATAGATGTAGTTGGACAAGTATGCCTCTGCCTAACTAGTGCAAGTCTAAAAATAAGTAAATAAAACTAACATGCTTGCAGGCAGGTGAAGGGAGGAGAACCTCTGCCTTTTTTTAAATAAACTATATATGAGGTGCTTTTTGCAAGTCAAATCCTTCAAGATTTGTTGCCAGCTCTCAACACTTTTTTAAGAGTAACAAAGTATTCAGTGGAAATGGCAGTAAACATAGGGTGGGGCTGGTAAACAGAAACTGATGCACTAAATAATTGCTAATGGAAGGTATTCTACCTAAAGACTGCAAAGAATTTTCTTTCCTGTCCCTATCTTTGTTTGCCATGTTTTGTCAGAAGTAGTTAACATCCACAACCTTTACTTTGGGCGTACTTGAATCTGTGTTGCCACTGCCCCTGCTGGCCGCCTGGCTACACCCAGAATCTGCGTAACATCTCCTCAGTAAGGGTGACCAGTAATTAAGGTCCTCAGATTCCCATTGCATGTTATTGCTTTAACAATCTCCAGGGTAAGATGCTTTTTGACTGCTGGTTGTGCAGTGACCTGTGCACATCAAGCTTTTCTCTATTTATTGGGTTGTCTTCTTTCCACACTAATGGCCATAGGGGGCTGAGTCCAGGCTTCACCTGACCATTGCTCACAAAGCTGGGTCTCTGGAACCGACAGGCGGAACGGAAATCACATTAACCCAGCCAGAACCAAAAGAAAAGCCAACATACTCTTGCACATACATTCTAAACAAAAACGGGAGAATCTCAGTGCTCTCCCCCTTCATCAGCAGCATGTGTCAGTTCGGCTCATTGTTGTTTACTGCTGTTTCATGAAGGCCGTCTGCCACCCACACCTCCTTCCAGAGGGCAGTAGACAGGCACCTTGTGAGGACACTACTGGGCTCAAGATGTTGAAAACCCTGTGGGTAATGGCATGGCCTGACATCTTCAGACAGTGAATAACAATTTTGTAAACACCAAGAGGATAATACAGAGGATATGCTGCCAATTTCTGCCATTTATATTATGCAGTTTGCTTTTTTCAAACAGGTCAAACATCTTCTGACTGTTTCTATGTCCAGAAAGAATCTAGGCCACTGCAGAGTGGCATATCACATCCAGCCTGTAGGCTTTAAAGGAAGGAATAGAGGGTGAATTAAAGCTAAATTAGTTATCCTAGCAGTCATCTACCGGTGAGATTTTTTCCTTGCAAAGATTGCCATTGAGTTTTTTTAGGGGAGTCTCCATGTCTCTCATCTTTCATCTACGTGCACAGCTCTGTGTCCAGAAGGCATCTAGACTCATTTCTTTCCTACCCTTTACATTGCACCTCATCATAAACTCCCCCCACCTCGACAATGCTGTGGAGAATAAATCGACCATATTTCAGCACTGATGCTCCCTGCCCATTCCCAGTCCTTTAGAGGGGAGGGCAGTAGCCCTGGCAGTTTGTTGTTTTTATTTAATGCGCTCCTACTTCCATGTCATATTTTCTCTCTTTAATTGATGCCCATGCCTGTGTTGTTGCCCAGTGCACCATTGAGAGGATGCTTTCTCCAAACAGGCCCTTATCTTGCTCTAATAGGCCTGGCACTCCTCTGAGGCCTTCAGCTGTGTCAGGCCACTGTTGCCTCACTGCGCCTCCAGTTTGAACTGCTGCCGTGTTGCCCATTAGTTCTCTCTCCAGGCCTCACTATTCCCCGTGCTCATCCCTCTGCCACCCCCCACCCCACCACAGCCCCACAGCCTTTCCAGCCCTATCTTTCACCTCTGCCTGCGCTGCTCTCTGCTCTGCACTCCACACTCCCCAATGTTTCATCAGCTATAATGTGAGCATGCTTTCACAGTAAACATTTTTCTTCTCATTTTTCTCTGCAGTTTCCCTCCGCAGGTCTGCTCCTGTCTAGGTAATTTGTGTGTTTTGGAGGCACTTTAGGCCGTATGCCACCCATCACATCATGCCCCCTACAGGAAGCCTCTCTAATAAAATGTTGGGGGGGGCATGATTGCAGCCTATATTTAGGTGGCTGGAGATCTGTGTTTAAATGATACTTCAGTATATATAGTGTGTTATTGGGTGTTTGTGTGTGTATGGGAAAGGAGGACAGTGAAATCTTATGTGTAAAACATGCGCTAGTGGACCTCTGGGCCGTCTGTGAATCAGAGCCTCTGCACACATTGATAGATTGGCAAAGCAGTTTGTTCTACCAAATTTAACAATGATATATCATTATCACAACTTTGGGGGAAATCTATAAAATCAATGGGCCTGCTGGTGGAGCAGGATTAGTATTACTAACACGCTGAGAGAGTGTTAAAGTGCCCGAGTATGGATCCCAGTTGTGGCTTGGATCAATGGCATTTGTGGACACTAAGCTCAATAACAAGCCATCCAAGAACTGGTTAGAAGAAGAAAGAAATAGATGTGAAAAGCAAATTTGCTGGTAGAGAAGCTAATATCCTGTGCGCGCCTGGCTGAACATGAGCTGTGTAGCTGCTGGCGGGTGAAGAGGGAGTAGAGGGCAGGAGAGGAATAGATTCCACTGTTGAAATGATACAGACACAAATGTAGCTGTCATTATTGATATTCCTCCATCATTGATATTGGCAGACAGGACTGAAGAATGTAAAATACATTGATCTCAAAGGGTGGGAAAATGTATTGAGTGACACAATTTGATTTAGATATTGAGTGTTTTCAAAAACACAACTGATGCTGAAGAGGTTATTGAGACAACTATATAACGAATATCTTTGAGATGTTCTTTTTTTTTTGAGGAAGTGATCCTCCTCCAGAAAAGAACAGTCATTGACATGCCTGTTTGATCAGGGCAGAGTGAGATGTAGAGTCCTGTTTGCATGGTTGCTGCTTGGTAGAACAGCAAGAGGTGAGGCAAAGCCACAGTAATTGGATCTGTAAAAGTCAAATTTCCTGTTTAGTGCTGCAGTCTTGAAAGATGACAGAATGTTGCTTTGAAAGAATGGAGATGTCTGGCCATAAGGACTGTTTTTTTTTTTTTCATGAAAGCAGTGGCGGGCATAAGGAAAACACACATTTCCATCTGAGTTGGTGCTTAGTTTTATTAATATTGTGCAACAATGATGAAAATTGACGTTGCAGACTTTGATCAAGAATTAAACTACACATTTTTGGGTTTGTAAAAAAATATATTCTGTGCATTTTCTATAATTTTGTAAGTTTTTCATGATATAAATCTATGCATTTTATTGTCAACCTTATATGAATCACACATGACACTTGAACTGAACTCAGATAAGGATTTCATCACTATCTAGATGATAAATGTACTTCATATATTCAGTTTGGTTTTCCTCCTATTCAGTAAAAAGAACTTGATATATTGTGTATTTTCAGATAAATAAAATAAACAAAAATATCAAAAAATAAAACATTTGGTTTTGAGACTATACCTACTGTAAAAGTAAAAAAAAAACAAAACAAAACAAAACCAAAAACCAAAAACAGAGTATATTATTCTTGACTCTATTTGTGTGGACGGTCTGTTTTATGTCCAGTTGGAGGCAATGTGCCAGTCGGAAAGAAAAATGAAAAGTAATAGTCAATGGACTAAGCCGTCAAAGATTAAATTCAGGAATTAATTTAAGATTTGCCCAACTTTACTGTTCAAATCAAATGTGCAGCATATTTCTCTATATAGTAAAACTATAGACTCTGACAAACTGAACTACATTTATTTACTTGCACGTGTGTTTACGAAACACACAAACAAAACTGAGGTATTATTTGCAGGTAAAATCTGTTTGGTTAATCTGCCAAGGCACTCCAAGAGCTAAACAGGACATTTTCTTTCTGTCAGTAAATGTGATTTCTTATGGGCTGTTGCTCTGTGATTGTACATCCAATATGGGCGGCTCTGGCTCCAAAACTAACTGTTGGCAAGTGGTAGCAAAAGGCAGCGAGCGAACTGTGGTCAAACACCACTTCCCTAAGAACACAAGTGGGCCATTGGTACAAAGGGCTGACAATAACAGCAAGACAACAACCCAACTTATTGGTTTGGAGGAAAATACAAAGAAGAGAATGATAGATTGAGCAGAAGGGCGAAAGGGGAGAGATTGTTCTTCAAGGCACAAAATAAAGCCGGGTACAAAAGGGAAGGGACAAGGTAAAAGGCAGATGAGATATTGTGCCAGGAGGGGATGGGTGTAAAAGAGTGAAATAGAAAACTCTGATGAGAACCAGGAACAGTTTGTTTTTACATCTATTTTTAACCAAGATGAGCGATAGATGGGGAGATGTGAACAAGCTGTAATTAAACAGCCTAATGTATTTGTGGGTCTTTTGAAGACTGTTTTTAAATGGAGCCCTGGGTTTGTGGCAGAAAATCTTCTCTTTCAGAGATGTCAAAGAAGTTTCTGACAGAGCAGTTATCACAGCATGTCAAATTGCTCCAGCTCAAGAAATAATTTGGATTTTTTTCTTTTCACAGAGTGCCGCGAAACAAAAGCCCCCCCCTCCCTTCCTCTAATTTGCCTTGGCAGGGTCCCTCTGGGTGGGGGGTCCGCATGGACAGAGAGGGCTTTGCCAGAGGATTATAGGATGAGAGGGGGTGAGATGAGTGAGTGTATATGTGTGTGTTGGAGGTGTGTACATGTGTGTGTGATGGGCACAGGGGTGCGGTAGGGAGGGCTGTTTGTGGGGGGGGGGGGGGGGTTGGAGCAATTTTACCAAAAACGCTGCAATTGTCCTCAAGATTGAACAGTGCAGAGTGGTAACGCTCATTTTGCAGTCTATTCATTATCTCCTCAGTATTTACTTATCTTTGTCTCACAAGGAAAAAAAAATCTGTGTTAAAAGGGGCCATTTATGTGGAGAGGCTTTTTTTAACAGAGCTTTATGCTCTGACATGGTTGAGTTAAACTAAACTGTAGTTATGTTATGAAAGCAGTATGAATAGCAAATTGGTACTTTCTGCTTTTCATTGGTATTATAAACTGTATTAGATCCCTGATTTCTTCAAATTACATTTCCCTGCAGCCTCGTATAATACCGTCTTTTGGATGAAATTCCCAATTTATGTGGTGTCAAATTAGTGCAAGAAAATTACACCATTATTCTGGGACAGAAATAATTATATACTGTTTTTACGACCTGTGCCATAGGAGATTCTGATTTTATTTCTCTTAGAAATAAATCCACTCATAAATGAATAATAAACCAGTACTAGCTGAGTCTTATTTACATTCAAATAAATACAGACAAAGGGGGTTGATATGAAAAGATATTTCACCTGTATTTGCAACACAATAAAACATAGTTGTCATTGTCCCTCCCAGTGACTGTCAAAGCTGATTTACAGGTTTGTTTTCTTGGATCTAAGAGTTTGACATGACATCACTGCAGCAGATTCAAAGAGCATTATTTTCTGTGTCACTTTACTGTACATGTTTATAGGATGAGAAAAAATGCTTATGTTGTGTAAACTGCAGTTGTTTAGTCACCTGAGTACATCTGATGTGAGGATGTGAGCAGAGCATTAACAAAAACTGCAAGTTTGATGTAACTGCACAAGCAAGATAAAAAAAAATGGAGACAATATAGATGAAATACAGCAAATGATAGGAAAACATAAATTATAGAATGCATTTTCTTTAACAAATGGAGTCTTATGTGCAGTAGTTATCAAGTCATAATAAACATAGTAAGTAACTATAGGTAACTGTGCTTCAAATGTGTGTAAATGTTTGCAGTCTTTTGATATTTAATATATACACAAAGCCATTTGATGACAGTGTTTTTGTATAGTCAGGATTTAAAATTCTTGTTAAAACACAACAGGGCCGTTTGCACTGTAAGGTTGATGCATTTTAACAAATTATATGCAGAACTACAGTAAATAATTACAGTTGCCTTCACTGTCATGTGGATATCACTAGGAGAAAAGTTCTAATGTCAGAGGATGTGAAAATATTGTTAAAGGGCCTTGGTAAAGCGTCACTCGTACACTACAAACACAGTAGAGTCTGTGATAGGAATAGCTTGAAGAAACATTTCCTCAGGGCACACATGGCTCTCACCCAGCTCCTCAGGATAAAACAGTCCTATAAAGATTTTTCAAACAATGAGATTTTTTTCTCCCTTCCAACTTAATTACTGATATTTCTCTCTAATAGGGGCCTGATTTGAGAGAGATAATTATAGGTGGGATATTGAAGTGAGCCTCCAGGGGGCTCAGGTCTTGTGGATCAGGAGCAAGAAGATGAGGGGAGACACCATCTTTTCAAATTATTCTGGGGGGCCAGTGCTCCCAAGCAGCTTATGCAGCTAAGGCTTGGTAATTAAATTATAATTTAACCTGCTGAGGGTGGAGTGGCAGAACTGGACCAGGCTGGGGGTGGAATGGCACTGACAGGATTTACACTTAATGAAATAATAAAGCAACACCAGCGAGGTATCAGGCAGTGAGGAAACAGGCACACTGCCACTTGCCTCTGTTTATCCATTCTTCAGCTTCAGGAGAAGGTTCAAAGCTAACGAATGGCTCTGTCTCCTATTTTATTTCTCTCTCCATGTTATACTGTTGGGTGCAAGGTAGTAAAGTACATATGTGGTACTTTAAGTCAAGTCAATAGAATTCTTTATATTATTTATTTATTGCTTCTGTTTTTATTGTTTTTCTGATTTGAAGATGTGGTTGCATCTGTTTGGGTTTTTTTTTGCTTATTTTTATCCCTTTCTCAAGTTTTCGCATATTTGTCCTTGTTGCCTTTTGAGAGGCTAGTATTAATCTGATGTTCATCTGTTTCTGTTCTTTGAACCATAGTATAATGAAAGGCTGAAAGACTTTGAAAAGACTTAACTCTGCTGTACTTTGCTAAAGGGTTATGCTTCCCTTGTGCATGCTAATTCTCTGTACATTAATTAAAGTCTCTCCATGGGGAACCTTAAAGTGCGTATAATTAAAAACTTAGAAGAAACCAACTCATAAACATAAATATTGCAAAAAGCAGTAACTCATGCTGAGAACAGCTTTGGTCCCGAGTTAATTGATGGGCTAGTGTGTATTATGCACAGGTCATTACAAAACCTTCACAAACATGTTGTTGTCGCACTTTATTTACTCTGTGACATTACTTACTTTTCTGGTGTTACTTATCCAGGGCATTTTAAATACGCTGCTATATGATATATATGTCAATTTATTCCTCTAGTACCCTGATTTCCACCACGCTGAGATTATGTGCAGCTCGCTCACAATCAGTCAGTCAGCTTGACTTATTATTCTGAAGTACTATCTAACTCCACAGAATTTCACATGAAACACAAGAAGCTGGAAAACGAATGAAACGGGGAGAAAGTGAGTGAGAATTAAATAGACAGAAAGATTTAAAGTAGGATGAAATAGAGAGAAATATGGAATCCTCCACATCTGGTTTGTGTCGCTGCATCTTTTTCTTCTCCTTTCCTTCTCCACTCTCTCTCTCTCTCCCTCTCTCTCTTTTTCCATCTCTGCAGCTGTTAAGATGGATGCCTCACAGTGGAGGGAAGAACCATGCAGCGTTCGCATAGCCCTGCATTGCCGCAAGCTCATTACAACCCTCCCCTCCAAAATCACTCCCACCCCTGCCTGCCCCACGCTCACCATTTCACCCGAGCCTAAATCTGCCCCCACCCCGCCCTCAGCCCCAGATCCAGCCCCAGCCAGCATGACAGACAGGCCCAGTTAACAGTCCCTGTAAGCGGGGAAAGAAAGCTGAGCGGAGAGGTAAAATGACTGGACCGCAAATGACAGGTGTAGTTAAAATAGTGAGGCGCAGAAAGGCTTGAGGACAGAGAGCTGGGGCGGCACTGTAATAAGCAGGATGAAGGAGCTCAAGCATTGCCTGAGTTTTCCTCTCTCTTCCACTAACATCCTTCCTCAGGCAAACAAAGGGAAAATAAGAGAAAGTTAACTTTTTCCCATAGACACTGCCTCCCTTCATTATTCCTCTCATGCCAGTCCTGTCTTGTGCTCAGTCTTAAAAGGTCGTTAATGAAGCATTACTGACATAATGCAAAATATTTACAATATTTAGGAGCTGTAATAACCAGTGCTGGGTGAGCAGGCTACTTGAATTGTAAATAAGCGATGGGAGGCCATTTTGTTTGGTCCCCTTTGGACTCATTTAGATGGACACAGGAGGGATTTGCCTCCACTGCTGATCTGCATCTATTTTCTATGCCTTTCATCCATTTTCTATGTAGGCTGTTTTTTTTTTTATCACCACCACTCCATCAGATCTACTGCAGCCTCATGTTTAAAATAATCAGTTTTTTTGCAGCATCTCCATGCTGGACAGAGTGAAAAGGAGTGGGAGTGGGACGTTCGGGGGTACATACAAAAAAGATTGGGAGTGTGCAAATGCCTGTCACTAGCTGAAGAAATAACACTGTTTTTTTGACCAGGGAAGACACATCCAGTGTAATAATTTGAGTATTTTTCACCATTTTAAGGCTATGTTTTAAATAAATGTTGATGAATAGAAATAAGTCACTTAAAAATCAAAAATACTGCAGAAACGTAAGTGGTGCAGTCCATTGATTTTCCATATATATTGGCTATACTTACTCTGCACGGCCTGTTTATTATCAACAACTACTTAGTTAAATCACAATATTAATGATTATGGTTATTTAGGACTGGATATCATCCAGAAATGTTCAGTTGCTGTACCAATACTGATATTTCGGTTTCAATGCCAGCTCCTAGATTATACCTTTACTATACCTATCCATTTCAACAAAAACAAAATTACATGATACACTATGGAACAAGTCTTCAGTTTCATTTTTCAGCTCAACTGTACTTATATGCACTCAAAAATGTTTAATCGAAAAAAACAGAAACATTTATTTTAATGTGGGTAATACACTGCCATTTTCAGCAGTCATAGCTGTTATATACCATAAACAAATAAACATATTTACCTTGATTTGTTGTTTGCTAACATAATGTCATCTATAGATTAAATGTATAAAAGCTATGTGACACTCATGGCATTTACTCTTTGCATATTAGAATTTTATATCAAACTACAAGACATTTTTTGTACCCTGAATCATTCTGGTAAAGCTGTACATCTTTTTTTTCCCCTTCTACATATGCTCTGTCTCTAATGAAACCCATCACCATTTCAGATCATTGTCTTGCCTTTCCTCCCCCTCTTTTCCCACCCTAACTTTGCTTATCTCATCGGTATTAAAAGGATTATCAATGCTGCTGCCGTAATTAGAAGTAATGCACCACATTTACTGATAAAGACCCACAGGATTAAACTCCATAATGTAGAGCTTTATTCCAGGCAATAACTTTAATGCAGTTTGATCATATGGACTTTGTTGATATCACCATGAAAATATTTTTGAGTATTTATTTACAGTAGCTAATAATTGCTGGCTCACATTCACCCTTAAGCTTGGCAGATACTGTACAAGTCAGTGAATGACTATCTTATGATGACTTGCAAACTGACTCTAAGTTGATTTGATGCCAGAGTTTTTATTACAGTACAATATTTGGGGTAATTGATATTGCATCTTATCTTTATTGAGCCATATATTTAGAGCGGAGTGACAGAGGTGATGGAAAATAAGTTATTGTTTGACATCAACTCCCAATGTCATGGAAGTTCATAAAGACGGCAACGCTCCCACAGGCAAAAATACAATAATATATTCTGTAACATACCAGCCTGTGTAGCATTAGTTTATATTAATTTGAGTAACTGTGGGCCTGCTGTTGCACAAGCTCTGCATCTATGGACTGTGTATCACTGACAGCATGTAAAGAGTACAGCCATCTGGGGGAGCTAAATTTAGCAGGTCCCTGTGCAGAACAGGAACATCTGTCTTTATCAGCGGTGGTTAACTCAGTACTGGAAACCCAGCACATGTAATTCATGCAATATTTAGATGAGAGGGTCAGAGTGCTCCTGTGGGGATGGATTCAGTCTCTGTTGCACAGACTGCATGATTGACCTGGACCTGGTCTGTGGAGAGAGGTGCCAGCTCTGATCTCTTTAAAGGACAAGACAGCACACAGGAATGTCATGCTTTAAGTCTTCCATCTGCTGACGCGGTGCCTTTTACTGATAAAGCAATAACACAGCATGTCCACATATTAGAGGTTAGAATGATGATGGATAAATGGAGGATACAGTCAGTCAAGTTCAGATCAGAATCAGCTGTGATTTCGATATTAACATACATATGGTGGCTTTAGAGTTGTAAAATTTTATGTTGGCTTTAGAGGAGAAAAATGGTCGGTTGTTTGACTTTAAAACACATGTTTTAAGAGAATATGGAAAGAAAAGGAAGTGATGAGATTTATTACAACCTTATTTGACTTTGGTGAATGAAGGCCTACTGTTTACAAACCACAACAGATGTTATGGATATTACTGTAACCTCTGGTAGGCTTTTTTTAGCTGCACACGAAGATTAGAATTCTATATTGCACTTTGGATAGGTAGGCACTGTTGATATGCGGCAGAAGCATACAAGCCGTTTCATAGGTGTGTTTGAAATAGAGATTTGAGTTTTATTCGGACAGATTTCTTCCTGCTGACTGAATAACTTGAATTAGAGCTATAACGTTGTACAACCACATATGCACACACTGCACATTACAGCATGTTAAAAAAGCACATTTCAAAAACATTCCCACAGATTTGATATTATTCTGTTTTTGCTAGTTTTCAGTAGCATGTGCAGCTGTTGTTGGGGAGCACAATGCAGCTCTTATTTCTTTTTTCCTATGGTTGCTGAACCGCCACCTCCCCTGCCATATTAAACAGTCAGTCAGTGTTCACTCAGTATTTCTTGGCAACGGACGTGTCTTTTCTTAGGGGTGTCACGCTGTAGCGTTGCGCCTACATTGCTCAAATCAAAGCGCAACAGAAGCAGAGAGAGAGGGAGGCTGAACAAACCTGAAGTCCTCCCAATTCCCCACCCACACACATTCACATGCACAAATACACACACAAGTACTGAAATGGTTCCAGCTGAGACACATGTACTATATCTTAAAACATGAGTGTCGTGAGTGTCAGCTTTCGTTGCCTTTTTCTGTCACCAAAAAGCATATGTGGAATACTAAATGCATTAGAATAACAAATTGTAATGCATTAATTACTAATTTAAAAAAAAAGATCAATACAGTTACTGCTTTATCACTGTTTTTCAACCTAGAGAGATAAATCAGCAGATGAATCAGTCACAACCTGAAAATTCATCCAGTGGTTCATATACATTTAACACTTAGAATTTATTGCTGGTTGAATATTTTAATCTTAATCATCTATGGAAATATTACCTGCCTGCATGTTTAATTTCCACCCGCAGGACAAAGAATGTCATCTCTGGTCGAAACTAGTGGTCCACACCTGAGAAGCAGGCCTCTATAACCCACCTTAACTTCCCTGTTAGTGAGAAATGAAACATGAAAATAACCTTTTTTTCCCAGAAGGGATGAAAGCTTGACTCTAGCAAACTGATAAGCAGGTAAAATGGCTGCAGTAATTTTTTTAAACTATTCCAATAAGCTCCCACAGTGGAAAGCATCTCCATTTTATTAAACCAGTCATCCACTCACAGATACACAGTGATGATACTCACATAATAACTTTAAACAAAAAGAACAATTTCATTCACGGGCACAGCTGACCATTTTTTTCTTCCCTGCTAAGTGATGTGCCATTGTGCAACAACAGCCCCATTCAGAATATAACATTATGTAGGAATGAAGCCAATAACACGTTAAGATATATGAAACTCATTTGTGAAATATTTGAAAAATTGCTGCCAGGGGGTGGTGGATTAATGTGTTCTCTGTTGTTGCCAGTGTTGAAGATTCAGAAAGGGGAGGTAAATATTTCAAATAAAAATAATATCACCATGAAATCATTTGCAAGCTTAAAGGGCACACACACATACACATGCAATCTCACAGGCTATGAAATGACAGTATAAAAACGCTGTCCTTCATGCTCTGCAGCTGATGTCTGATATTTCATCCTTGTTGTTTTATTAAAGATTTAAACTAGTTTACGTCTCCAACAAATACAAATTAACCAATTTCTCTGACACCCACTCTGATCTAATGGGCGAGATATGGAGAAGATACGACAAACATTCAAGGAGAAACTGAGATTGTGATGGTATATTATATTTCCACATGTGAATTTAATACATTTAAAGAATGCATTATTTTTAGTTATCAGTGCTTTTGGGGGTAGTGTCATTCTGTTGGATATTACTTGTCAGAACAAGAGCACATGGGAATTCAGTACAGCCTCAAATGAACAAAATAACTTACTATCATCCATACTGAGTGGATGATTATTAGCATTTCATTAAGCATCTTTTGTCTCTAAATGTGTAATGCTTTCTTGTTAGTAATAGTGATGAATATGTAATGGCATTTAATGCATCGGTGAGGCTAGTTTCAAATTAACTGCATATATTATAATGAAAACCCTCCAGTAACATCCAGTTTTTTTCCTGTAACTTAGTTGATCCCCATCTTGTGCATTTGTTTTATCCTCCACATTTACTACATTTAATTTCTCGGTCTCATTCTGCCATCGGGTCTTATGTCTCTGCTCCTCTCCACCCTCAAAGTCAATCGATTATCTGCAGGGCTGAGGTTCTTGCTCTCATCTGACACTTTGGGTATCTATCCTTGGCTCTCTGACCCGGGCCAACCCCCGCCTCACCCTGTGGCTCCTTCCGAACTTTGATGGCAGCATCCATATCCATGTCACCAGTCTGACACTGTCCGTCCTGCATCAATAAACATTTGGGGAGGGCAGATTTTTCTAGGCTGAATAATTTATAGTGCATGATTAGAAACTCTATCCTGAGTGGAGGATCTTGTTGCTTGTATGTTTGTCTTGGATCTTTACAATAAAACATGACCCAGTCTGATTAGAAAGTCCGGTGCCAAAGCTTGTTTTGTGTGTGTATGTATGTGTGTGAAAATGAAAAAAGAGAACACCACTGAATGCAGGGTTCAGCTTTGTTCTGAGGTGGTTCTGGGTGAGAAGACATCATAGGAGAAACTATTCTCTTAAAAGAAGTAATTTTTTCTAATTTGTACTACACTGTTATTGCTAAGATGGTCAAATACACACACACACACACATACAAATCTGGTGACGTGTGTAGTTGTAAACGCGTGATTCTGATTGAATCATGCGATTGATTAAGACATATTAGCCTTAATTATTATGACAGGAAACTTGTCCATCTCTCTTTATGGTTTAATGAATCACAGTCATATTTTAATTACTTGAACTGTGTGACACCACTGAATAAGTTGTAAAGCTTTTATGTGAGCTACATATTTCATTATTTTAATAGCGCAATTTTTTAATAGCTAACGGAAGCTGACAGTTTCACACATATTGTTGTTTTTCATAGATTTCAGGCTGTCTGATCTCTCAATCTTTATGAAAGGATACTAAACTTTAACTAATAAGGAGTGATGCTTTATTTTAAAGCATTCCGTCAGTCCATCAAATTGCAGAAAAATACTGCATACTTAAAATCTACAACCTTTCAGTTTCTCACAGTTGATGGCAGCAGATATGAGGCAATCGTCTGGCAGGCACTGTTGTCCTTCACTGGGGCCTGCTTCTGCTTTGTGTTTCAGAGGGACAGTCGAGAGAGCGCATCATGAACTTTTCATCATACAGTAGCTAGAAGTGTGTGTTTGGGGTTGGGAGGGGGTGTTATGTTCATTAGCACAGTCAAAATGCCTGGAGGCATAAGCAGAGGAGGAGTGAGTGAAGGAAAGCGGGAAGGGAGGGGGTGGCTTGTATGGAAATTGACCAGTGTGCTGTAACTGTTCATCTGGTGTAGGCCTTTGAAGTGAGCTGTTCAACACTGCAGCCGGCCTTGTTCTTGATAATTGCCTAAATGATCTCCATGGAGCGTGGGGTTGTGTTACAACTGAACTAATCCAGGGGCAACCCGCTGATTTGACAGAGAGCTCCTCGCTATGTCAGCCCACCCCTCCACCCCCCACCCCCCCCTCGCCCAAACAACAGCGTATCTTCCATTCTGTTTCGTCCGTTTATTAGACTAACACAGTGGGGGGTGTCATGGTAGTGATGTGGGTTCTGGAGGCGCGGGGGGTTCTGTTTGTTGTAGGGATGATGGCCTCTCTGCTCCCCAAGCTTAGCCACACGCTTAACCCGCGCTCCTTGACATCATACCCTCCGCTCGCCCCCATTGATATGGAAATGAGCAGCAGCACCGTTTGCAAATGAGGGAGGAATAATTAGTCAGGAGTACTTAGCAACAACAACAATAATACATGCATGTGATCCAGGCTGAGCTGCTTTCTCTTTGTCATTTGAGCTGCTGCTGGCAATCATACAAGCCCCCCCCCCCCCCCCTCCACTCCTTTCCCTACCATTGCAACACCAGAGACACTGGTGGGTGGTGGGGCATCCACAACAAGTACAGTGTTTGGCCTTTTGGAGCCTCACCAGGGTTTAAGGAGCCAGTAGAGCATGGAGGCCAAGCAGAGCCCTAGGCCAGGAGCACAGAGTACAGAGCAGAGCCTGGGTTGGAGACCTCTCTGGTATGCAAGGAGGTCAGAGCAGAGAGCGAACCGGAGAGGAAGTAATGTGGATATCCTGAGACCTGAGCTTTACAGGTCCTGGAGGAAGAAAGAGCACCGTCGCACACATGTCCATGTAAAAGGCAAGCAGTGAGTGAAAAAAAAAAAAGAAAGTTCAATTTTCAATGAGGGGAAAAAAAGCGAACACAAAAAACAAAAGTAACACAGACAAAGTTGATGAAAACAAACCACAAAAAAAAACACAAAAAAAAACACAAAAAAAAACGCAGATTGGGGAAAAACATCCATTTCGGGAATAGAACTCAGTACCTTGACTGGGAAAAATGGATTATTATGTCCAATTTACATACAGTGCTTGTGCTTCAAAGACATGGGTGTCATGTTAGTATGCCGGTGCCAGGCGTAATGAAGAGCCCCCCTCCCACTGTCCCAGGACAGGCCCAGTGGCAGGGTATCAGGTAGACTAAGGTCCCATATAAAAGCGGCCCCTATGAATTATAAATCATAGGCCACTGGAGCCACAGCCTGTGGGATACAGAGGGGGTAAGAGGGACTATATTCCCGGAACAAAGGACAGCAGCGGGAGGGGTAAGGTGGGGAGGTGGTGGGTTAGTGTCATACAGGAAAAGTTAAAGGACAGACATTTTGATGATGTGTTATCGTCATTTTTATCTAACATAAGTATCTCCTCTTTAAATCTTCACTAATCAGCCCTTTAAGACATATTTATAGTTATTACTTTTTTAATTAATAGTTTAAAATTAAGTATGCATTATTCCTCATTTGCTCTTTTGTAATTTCATAAAAAGCTGTAGGTATGGCTTTCATTTCTGATCATGCTCTCCACCATTTTGTGTTCTGGCACATGAAGGCAAGAATAAGCAGAAGTGCATGTGTTCCTCTTTATGCTTGCATTCATGTGAAAAGATTTCTGACCCAGCTGGAGTTTTCTGGTCCTCCTCATTGGTCAGTGGGTTGTAGGCCTGGTTCAGTCAAAGGTGATTGAATAGAAATATTGTTTTTTTTCCTTTTTTGTGGGGTGGGGGCTATGCTGATGAAAAGTTGATTGATATGGTGTCAGGCGCTCTGTGATGGATTAAATTGTGTGTGCAGACGTTGTGGCCCTGGCCAGTCATGGCTGTTGCTGCCTTTTCCGCCAGCCACTGCTGCGGCAGCTTTAAGAAAATTTGATTTTCGCAGCTCAGAAACACACGGCAGCCCCTTTCTCTCCGCTGCCTGACTTCCATTTAGTTTGAGAGTGCACAAGTGATTCTTTATTGGATGAAATCTGCGCCGGATTGGATAAAGTGTTAGAGCGCTGAGCCATCTATCACTATCACCGCCCCAGCTCCAGTTTCATTTTAAAAGAAAAGAATGAAAGCAGAAAAAACAGAAAAGAAGAAGAAGAAAAACAGACAGCCATAGGATGTTGGAGATTTGAAAATTAACTGTGGCAAGGAAAAAAAAGATCTATCCTCCAACCACTAAGCCTGTTTCCTCTGTTGGAGGATACCAAGCTTTTCTCTGTAGAGATGCCTCCATGACTCACTGGTTTCTCAAGCTCTCCCCTCGCTTTTCATAATGTCTGGTGACCAGCTCTAGCCCACACCTGTTCACGACTTGCACCACAGGTTGAACTCATTTAACGTTTTTGTACACACAGCTCCGACATCATGTAATCTTAGTGTGAGTAATTATTGTTGATGGAAGCCTTGAGAAGAATATGTTATCTGGCAAACTTAAAATATTTGTCAAAGCAGGACAAAATGTCATCTAAGATTTAGACATTTTGAACTGAAACCTATTGTAGGGTTTTAGCAGTGTGGTACAAACTGTATGAAAAACTATATTGTATATTAAAATGATGGAGTTGGTTGGTTTTTAATAAAGTGAACCATTGATCATGTTTAAATACCAGAGTTTGCAAAGCACTTGAAATTTGCCAATTGAATTTTTTCAATATTGGTCTATTTTGGTCCACACACAACTTTAAAAGCTAAGCTAATTCAATAACTCTACAACTTTTGGATCCAGTCATCTGTTCAGTTGTAAATCTTTTTCCACTCTGGTTGGCAGTAATAACTGTAGCTAAAAGGTCTTAGCATCATGGATATTTAACTCAACCCAAGGCTGTCCCTCCAACTTTAAAAGTATTAAAATAATCTACAATCACTAAAAGTACCTGTTGACAATTTAAAATAGGTGTTTAGCATAGGAACGTTGCCTTCGCCCAGCTTTGACAGAAATGTATTTTGTCTAGATGTGACACACCAGTTAAGCAAATGGGTTGTTGAACTGCAGGGGCCTTCACAGCAAAGACAGCCTGCAGCCTTCTTTCTTCTCCAGCAGCAGGAGAAAAACAGCGTGACAAAGCTCCTGACCCCACAAACAACCGCTTACATTACCCCACCTCTAAAAATGTTCCGTCTCACTCATCAGACCTCCATCTCTTGTCTATTCTAGCCCAGTCCAAGACAGCTTTCTAAACCTGTGAATTAGTCAGACTTGTTTGTTTGCTCACATCTGACCATGTTTCTTCCATTCATTTTTAAACACCCTCCCTTATGTCCCCCTGTCTGTCCATTAGTGCTCTGCTGTATAAAGCAAATGGCCATGAATTTACCTCAGGGCGATGCAGACGAGCGCTTCGGAAGGAAGGAAGAGTAGAAAAAGAGCTGGGGGAAAAAGGCAGCAAGAATTGTGAAACTCCTATGTATTTCATTTCGTCTTACATAATTCATTTTGAAATGCATCTTAGATGATGTAAATCTGTTCAGAGGCACCCTCTATTCCAAGCCTTTACCCTTAAATGTCTCTGTGGTTGAAGTGTCCTGAGGCAGTTTGGACCCACTAGCCTTCCCCTCCCCCGGTCTTAATAAATCATTATGGAGCAGAGCCGCACTTATCAAGCTGGTCAGAGACCTCTAATGAGCGCAGGGACCAGGACTCTGCACAGCCCCAGATATATTTTATTAAGAGCACATTTAAACACACACTGTTCAAAATATATGACCACATTGGTGAGCCCCCTGTATCACATCTGCATCGAAAATAGCAGGTCTGAGACTATACGTGAGATCCACTCATTGTTCAAGCTGCCCACTGTGATGCAGCTAACTCTGTCTTCATGTCTGACTTGTCTACTGGCTTTAGCTGAGTGGCCTCCGTGGAGCGCTTGGATTATTTCCTGGATGTGGATGGGTCCTGTGGGCTCTCATGACCTTTGACCTCATACTCTAGTTATGACGGCCTTCAGAGAGGAGAACATACTCTCAAGTCAGACTCCGGTCGTCTCCTTGAATAATGGTCATTTTTATGTCCGTTGTGTGCTTTTTGTATGAAATTGAAAGGGAAGATTAGTGAAAATGTGGATGTTCAAAGGCCTCGAGATACAGTTAAGGACTCTTTGAGGTGCCTTCTTCTTGGCCTGTTTTTTTTTTCTTTTTTTTTTAAATAAAATATTTTTTCCTCTTCTCATGAAATGATTTTAACAGTATGATTTATTTTTGATAGATAAAGTATAACTGACTCAATATGTAATCATTGCACCAGGTCAAAGGTGATTACTGATGTGTATAAATACAGTAGGAATAAAAAGAGGAATGTGTCTGAAAACAAAATGATTCCAACTTTATGGGTAACAGTGTAGTTTGTCTTTGCCGCTTCTTCTTCAATCCTCAGACTGAAGTGATTGATGATGCAGTACTGTTTAGGTAAAATGAGCTATAAATTTAAATAGCTTTAACAGATGTACAAGAGAAACGCTTTGTTTGAACAGTGCTTAGCCGTCTTGTTCTTCATGACAGCCTTGTCAAATTAGGAAGTTTTGTGATTGACAGAATTGTCGCTTTTACTGCTTATGAAGCTACTTCCGTTGTACTTTTGAAATGTCTATGCCCTTCTGCTCATGTATTTTTTCCCTAATGAATTAATGCAATTTAAACCAGTAGGTAAGGCATTTGGAGGTAAAATGAGAAAAAGAAAGAGATCATATCACAGGTTAAGGCCAGTCTCTTTGATACAGGCAGACTATCATCAAAGAAATGCTCAGGCGCTCAGCCATGAATCCACCATTCAAAAATACCTGACCTAGGATAATGGCAAGTACATTGTTAATGCATCATTTTTTTAATAAGTTAGAAAATTGCTTCGACCACTGAACAAAGTCAGAATGAGCAAGGACTCACTGACAGTAATAATAAAAGGTAAGAAAGTCTTTCTTTTACATTCCTTTTAAGTTTCCAACATCCAAGAGTGAAGAAAACTAGTAAGAAAAAAATCATTACGCGGTTGTTTCATCTGACTCTTTTCTTCCCCGGCACAGAAACACTGGGCTGATTAAAGATGACTAAAACCTAAAACCGACCAAGCTGTGCACTTCTTCTCCTTCCTCCTCTCTTAAACTTTTATTTTTAATGGAAAATCAGCCCTGAGCTCGTTTACTCAGGAACAGAGGGATATAAATGTTTTAAAATGTAACCAAAAAAGAAAAAGAAAGGGAAGAAAATGGAATAGAAGGAGGAAAGGATATGTAATATAAGAAAGATTTTAATCTCAATAATTCATAAAGCAGTCCTTCAATCCCCTTTTCCAGTCTGCTGACTGGTGTTTGATGAAGATACAGGCTTTCTCACTGCCAGGCTCCAGAAAGGCAAATGTTGTGCAGCGTAGATAGGCCTCTGATAAGACCAATATATGGCACGCTTACTGAGGGGAGTAGGAAACGGCATTAGCCCAGCTCAACATGTGGGAGAAGAGCAGGACTGGATCAGAAACAAGGTTAGAATGGCAGGGAAGGCCCTAAGGGAAGCCATGCAAGACAGCGGCTCAGACTGCACAGTGACTGTTACACTGAAGGTCGTAAGGTCAGCGCAGACACTGAAATACTTAAAAACCAGGAGACTGTATGTTTGCTTTTACAGCAGTGGAAACATATGTGGGAGATGATTCTAAAGAAAAACAAACATTTCTATCTTTTGTTTTGTTTTTGTTTTTCAGAAACGACACTTATGGTATACTTGTATATCACTTTATGTTTTGAGGTATTGGTACTGTGTAGATATGGCAGCAATGGTTTGTTTTCTTTTTTCCTCACTTTATTTGGAAACACTTTCAAGGTATGTGTTTCAGACAACGGTGCATTTCTGTATTGTATTTATTTGTTGTTGTTGTTTTTTTGTCTTTTTGTGCGTATTAGAGTCCAGTAATATGTAGGGTGGTTTTTATAACGGACAGTCTGTGTGTGCAGGGAGTGCGAGATGAGGAGGAAGGAAGAGGGCTTTGCTGCTCTGAGGTACAGCCCTCTGATCTCCTTTTAAGTTGTGGCCCAGCATGCTCAGCAACATAGCCAGTCAAACCTGCAGCCCCCAGGGTTCAAGCTCTGCTCAAAGGTTTCTCCTCTCTAAGGCTCCTCTTAGTAACCGCCAAGCCATGGCTCCTTTCCACTCCAGTGATCACACACACTCCCCAACCAGCACTCACATGTTGACACAGTGTTTGAGGAAGCGTTCTGTGATAATGTCCAAGTATTGATCAGCTATCTGTGATGATAGCTGTTGAGAAAGCAACCTGAATTCAATCTGAAATGATTGTCATTGGTGAATACTGGATAGGTGGCTCAGTCTGTGATCTGCCGTAGTGGGGGCGAGGGCGTCGGGGTCCAGGGTTCACCAAAGGTGAGGGGCCCTCCTTCCCATCTGTAGTGCTGGGAGTCAAGTTCAGCCAGAGGGTCTATGGGGGACTGGAGGTCTGGACGCTGTGTCCATCTGGATCAATCTGCATATAGAGGCCAGCTGACGGAGACAACCCCTCCTGGTTAGTGTCAGGAGGAGATGGCTGAAGGGGACGCTTGATTTGGGAAATGTGATTTTTTTAAGCAGCAGAGAATTGAAGTCCTAGTCTTTATGTTTGGTTAATGCAATGCAAATTGATTTTCAACATCAGCATCACTGCTCATATCTCACTGGTTCATGTTTATTTGACTAATGGTATATATGAAATGAAAGGATGCGGTCAATAATATTTTATTAAATAAGGAAAATGACACTAAAATAAAGTGACATCAAACCTTCCACTTCAGTATGCACTCTCCAAAACTCAAAGTGTTTCAGCAGCACATTTGAATGTAAATGTCCTTTCTACAATTTTACACTCGGTGTGGGTGCTGACAACTGTTTTGTTTATCAGTAGATGTGTTGCATTTTTTGTGTGCCTGTGTGTGTTTAAAGCATTCATGAGATTAGTGTCCTCCCTGAAGGTGCAGAGGCCAGGCACACTGCTGCCGCTCATATGCATCTCTTTTATTGTCTATTGTGTGTAATCACAGCCCTCGCTTCTCAGTGCTAGACTTTTGACCCTTTTTATTTTGCTGTCCATTTTCAGCTGCCCCGCAACCTAACAGGCATTAGACTACTGAACAGATGTGCAAGGGGCAGTCAGTGAATTCTAATGAGGGCTTCTGAAACACCAAATCATTTTCATAGTCTGGATGACCAAAAGAGAAAAGAATAGTGTAAGGCATGCCGAGCTCTGTTTTGGTGAAATGATGGATTAAAAATAAGAGCTTTCGGCTGGGTTTGTGTGTCTGTCTGTGTCAGTGTGTGCATGTGTCTGTGCGTGCATGTGTCTCTAACATGCATGCGTGTGCACGTGTGTGTTTGTGTTGTGGCCGGGTGTGCGTGCGTGTGTCTGGCTATGTGTGTCCCCGGGCTAGACAAAGCTTGCTCCTTGGCAGTTCCCCCCTTGTCACTGCAGAGGCCTCAGTGTGTGAGTGCGGGTGTGTGATCAATCTCACGTGGACCAGTCATGGTGTCAGGGCAGCAGTGGATCTGACTCTCTCTCTCTCTCTCTCTCCTTCTCTTCTCCCCTCGTCTCCCAGTTCTCTTCCTCTTCTCTCTTGCTCCTCTCCATCCATCCTTTTCTTTGACTGTGGGACAGTAGAAGTGCCGGGTCAGGAACACCCATCTTTCTAGAGGATAATTAATGCATGCCAAGCTGGAGGGGCTGATCCCGACACCGGATTGCTCCAAACAGGTACCTGTGCCTTCGTTTTTTGTGGATCTGCCCTGCTCTGTTTCACTTTGTCTACTGAGCTTTGCTGACTGACTGATTTGCTGACCAGCACTCACTCATGCCTTGACTTTTTCACACACTCACTCTCTCTCTCACTCACTCTCTCTCTCCCTCCCACTCTCTCTCTCTCTCTCTCTCTCTCTCTCTCTCTCTCTCTCTCTCTCTCTCTCTCTCTCTCTCTCTTTCTCACACACACTTGCATGTGCACACTGTACACATGACAGTACTCTTGTACACAGATTACTGAGTAACTTTTAATACTGTTTGCTGGAGTGAGAATAGCTCAGTTTTCCTCTTGATCTACATTGTGTGGGTTTACAAGTTTACAGGTGTAGAGTTAGAGAGACACATTTTATGCTCTGAGGTGGCAAATGTCATGTTTTTGAAGTTGAAGTGGGTTGTCTTTACTGCTCTGGGCTGTACTAGGTGCTTCTACACCTCTGATCGCCTCTGATCGACTTTCTCAAAGGTTACAGCTTTTCTCTTTTCTGTGATTTTGTGTATTTGATGTGTTATTCCTTGCTGAGATAAAACCAAAATATGTGGAAATCTGTGATATTCCGAAGCAGTTAAATGCATTTCACTGCTGTACAAAATGTTTTTATTTTTTTTTTTACTTTTTACCCTATAGAGTTCCAGAAATACATTTTAACCAAATTATTAGATACTGAGAGCTGTAAAAAATTATATTTTAGTCAATATTAAAGTAAGATTTATTACTGTATTCAGATAAATTATAATACATGCATTTGACATTTGATTTGGATTTCACTGTGATTTTTCCAAGACAGGCCTTTTCTGATATTAACTTCTAATTCAACAGGCATTTATCATATCAAACTGGAAGAAAAATCCAAGGCACTCTCTTCAAACATTAAAATGCCTTTATTAACATGGCACGGTCATATCTAGACCCAAAAAACACTTCTACGCGTTTCGGCTTCAAGCCTTCATCAGGAAGTCAAACGCATTTATCATATGTTGTTGGTCAAGATGAACTTACTAAGTTACTATGGAGTCGGTGGTTTTTGTTTTCACTTTTACTAAGTTTGGATTGACAGACTAGATCAACTTTCAGAGTCCTGAAAGCATGTAGGCAAGCAGCTACTTCCCAGATTTGAGAAAAGAGGTAAAGGTACTTCCTGTAAATGTCACTCTCATTTTTAGATGAAGAGATATTTTTCTTAAGGGTCAGCACAAGAATTTACAGTAGGTACTGCTCTGGGAGCTTTGAGAGGGAGTTAATGTGGAGCACACATGACATGTTTTTCAGAAATCTGAACATTTTCCAGCTCGACTAGCCACCTGTCAAATGTGTTTAAGTTGTCATCATTGTATTGTGTTCTTTTGTAATATAACTTAAGTATGTTAGCACTCCCTTTATCAGATGAGCGTAGGTGACCCATTTAGCAGTTGTTTAAACTTAATTTACACGTACATATCCACCAGTCCAAAAGGTTAATGGCTGACAAATTAACCCCTGCAGCATTATCTTACAAATGGCCTGCAGCATATGATAACCTATAATCAATATCACCAATTATGTGTCAGACAGAGGCTATTGGCCATGACCTGTCTCTCATGAAGAGACTTTCTGAGGAAACAGGATCTCCTCCACTATGCAGATGCAGGATCTCACCCATTCTGATGTCATTACAGACACCTGGGACCACCTATCATCCCCTGACTGCATGTATTAATCTGCGTCTGTAGTGTCCTTTCCTTTTCCTTCTTCTCTGCCCCTTTTCTGTCTTCTTCATCACCTTTGCATTTTTTTTGTCTCAATCCTTATTCTTTTTTTTCTGCCTCAAATTCATACTTGTGGTTCTTCGTTCCTCTTACAGCCTATCTAAACCTATCTTCCTTCCAAAGTTTTGTTTAAAAAATCTCTCTCTCTCTCTGTCTCTCTCTCTCTATATATATATAACCAACTGATAAACAGTTTTGGGGTCCCTTCAGCCAAGTGTGATTATTTTTAATCTCGTGTTGTTGTTGCTTTTTTATTTTTATTATTATCATGATTATTTTGTTATTTTGCTCTCCATCATTTGCCACAATTTTACACTTCCTTTTGCAAAATACCTTGTAAGTTGGGATAGAATTGTGATATTTCCGGTAACTTTTTAATGAACTTTAATAGCAGCAATTATCAAATTGATTGCACAAATTGATTTTATTATTAATATAATAATAATAATAATAATAATAATAATAATAATAATTATTATTATTATTATTATTATTATTATTATTATTATTATTATTTAATTATTTTCCTCTCTTGACAGTTTAGTGAACTTTACACCTTCTTGCACTGAGTGACATTTTAAGGAGGAGTGTGTTTAAAAAAAACTAAGCTTGCGTTAAATGTTAGTCAATTAAATTCTTCCTTAGAACAATAACATCTTGTAAATATTTCAGAGAACACACTCCTGAATGTTTCCTACTTTTCTAAACTGAGCGTCTGAAGCCTCCAGTGATACATCGCAATCATGTGATAAATTGCAATGAATTAATAATTAAATAAGGAAAATCAAATAGCGATTTTACTGAATAGTTCCCAATTAATCATATGTTTAGTAGATTTCTGCGACTCCTAAAAATACCACGTGACCGTTTTAAGCGTTCATTTTGTTTTCTTTTGTTTTATTTTAAGTAAATTAATAATCAGGTCGAATTTTAATCATGAATCTAATATTACAGCTCGGACTAATTTTTATTGCAGAAAATACTTCTTTATGAACAAAAAGCAAGTGTATATAGATTAAGCTTTTCATACTTTTAGGTACGCTGTTTTTTTTCTCTCCTCTTTTATCCAATCATGGCCCTCGTATGCGTCCATTATAGGCTCCAACTTCATGCGATCCGATGCAACTTTTCAGCTTTAAAAATCACAAGTTAGTCATTTGTTTTGTTAAGAGACGATTTAAACAGACGAAGTGATAATTAAAAATGCTGATTTTAATTAATGTAAATCTAAACAATTTGTGTAGGTTTATAAAACACTAGACTTTCAAATAAAATGACGCATGAAAGTTAATTATTCTGCTTTTTCCCTTAGATTTAAGAATGATCGGGAACGTATTAATTAATATTTTTTTTATAATTTATTTGAATTATTATTATCATCATTAATAATATAATAATGAAAATAATAATAATAATAATGATAATAATAAGAAGAATAAATACCTTTGATTACATTGTAACGTCGTTGTGATACTCTGTGGTTGTAATATTTCGGACTGACCGGGAGGCTCTCAGACAGCAGGCGGATTTGTTAATGGTCACTCAGAGACCTTGAACTTCACCGGAGTGGTTGGGGGTTCAATTGCGGGGAGTGGGTGTTATGGGGGTGTGGTGGGGGGGGGGGGGGGGCAGCTGAGAGCCATATGCCTCCATCTGACTGCTGCTGTGACACCCAGCACACACTGAACAGCCCAAAGTCAGCGGCCCTGTCTCCTGAATTACAATCTGAAGAATTTCTTATTTCTAGGCTATTTCTTTTCTATTCTTTTTTTTTTTTTTTTTTTTTTTTTTTTGCAGAATTCGGCCGCGGTTTTTCCATTTTGCTTCATCACACTCATTCATTCAGTCACAGGGTCAGTGGTTGCGCATTTGAAGCACCACTGAATAAAACGCAAACCTCTATTTATTAAGAAATGAAAATAAAATCCACGAGAAGGGAGAATATAATTTGTATTATTTCGACCAAACGGCCTTTTCTGTGGCTTGGTCAGACCTGCACTGATGGTTGGAGCTGTTGAGGCCTATAAAATATTCAGCATAGAATTAGGGAATTAGGTGTAAGTAGAGTGTGGATCTAAAGGGGGGGGGGGGGGGGGGGGGGGTAACTTAGGGTGGGTTTGCCCCCCCCCCAACACACACACACTTCACACACACACTTCACACACTTCACCCAGCCCAACCCCATCCAGACTCTTCCTGCTGTCCAGACCTGCTCCACACTTAGGCCTGTCTTTGCCCTTCATGGATAGGATGGCATAAGAGGGGGGGGGGGGGGGGGGGGCTAATAGTTTACTGTAACCAATATAAATAGAAACATGCAGGCAATTAATTATTTCTTTTGCTCTTTTCTAAATGTCGTGGAGGTGGCTTGGCTGCTTTCATCGTCCCTTTTTTTTTCCCTCTCTCCGAACAGCGACTATTTTGTTTCACAAATGTTAATTGATTAATGATCAAACATTCTCGCGAGTAGATACATTTACATCCTGCATTGATGTTTCACGTTGCTATTTTAGTTGCACGTCAATTTTGGGCTATGTAAGACTACAGGCCCTATCGTCTGCATATGTCAGGTCTGCAGTAAATATGATGTCATGTTTGAAAGCCCTCTGGTCTTTGAATGAAGGAACATAACTGGTAATAATGAGCACTAAATAAACACTATTATGTCTGTCTGGGGAGGAAGAGGAAGAGGAGGAAATACAGGTGAAGGATAAATAAATGTTTAGAGTTGAAACTTGAAAAGCAAACTCAGGTAAACTGACTGTTGTTATTTACTGAAAGAAACAAATGAAATAAAACAAATTTAAAACATTAAAAAGGAGCAGATTATTTTACAGTTTATTAATCGTTTTTTTTTTTCTTCTATTAAATACTGCATTTTTTATTTTATGTAAATAGAACAAGTAGGACGCTTTACATGGTGCGTTTTTTCTTTGTTAAAATACTCATTTGCATTTCTTTACACACAAATAAAAATAAAAATAATACAATCTGTGAGTCTTACATAATAACCGTGTTGCTCTTAAGGACGGGCCTAATTGTTGCCTCACTAACAAGTGTCCTATTAGAATATAATGAATATTAAATAGACGGAATAAACTTGTCAGCTTCAATTGGATCACTGGCCAAATTCCTCAACAGTTGCCCCGCCAGGCAATTAATACAAGCTATTACCCCATGATAAAGCCTAATTAGCCCCGATTAGTCCAGAAAGGGAGGGGGTGAGGAGGAGGAGGAGGAAGGGGGGGATGCTAATTGAAAAAATCCTCCAGAAAAGGAGGTTGTGTATTGTAGACACACGGTCCTTATAAGCAGCTCTCAGTGGTAAATTCCATTCACATTCAAATGAGAGTGACAAAGTTTGGCAGAGAAACAAGCACACGTCCGCCTCCCGGCCTCCCCGTCCGCCTTTAAAAACGCGCTCCGCCTTTTGTTAACCTGACACGTGTTTGGAGGAGCCTTATTTGGTTAATTCTGGAGGAGGATGGCACAGTGCCAGACAGCTTGTAAAACACACCCAAAACAGACCATAATTAAAATGTTATCCGATGTGATCTTATTGGCTTTTTTATTTTATTTTATTTTATTAATTTTTTTGGTGACTGATTTAAAATTACGCACACAAATACGCATCGCACACACACACACCAAATCACATATAATTCCATTGAAATAATAATTTAAAAAAAAAAAAAAAAAAAAAAAAGGGAGTGTATTTTATTTTCTTTCCGTACATTTAAGCTCCAGTTCAGAGCAGAGCCGTGCACCTGTCTCCTTCTGCCGGATGCTGCTTTCTTCGGCATCGACTCCCTCTCTTCCTCATCCTCATCCTCATGTTCGTCATCTCTCTCTCTCTCTCTTTCTCTCTCTCTCTCTTAAGTGTATGTGCGCGCGTGTGACCGGCCATGCATGTCATATTTTCGCCCGAGACACACACACACACACTCTCACACGCGAAGACGCCTTTCCTCAGGCATTTGTCTCTTTCTTGTGCATTACAGTGAATATGTGACCTAAATAACCATTTTATTGTCTGTTCTGCCTTTTAGACTTCTCATAAGAATATTCTGTAATTTTGCACGTTTTGTTGTATCCACCCCTCCTTCGCCATGATGTCGTCTACTTTGATGAGTGTAATATTAACATGATAAGGAGATGTCAATGAAAAGCTCTACCTGACTGAGCAGACGACTCTGTGATATACTGGGTCTAATGTAATATTAATGCATGCAGGGCTTGTTTCTTATCAGGAAAGATCTCTCCAAAATTGTCCTCCACAGGGACCCACTTAGAGTGAAGCACACATAATAGAAATGATCACTCTTTTTTGAGCCTGCATCTGAAAGATATCACTTCACAAGTGACAAGAATTTAAAAAGCCTTATTTAAGCATAGCATGTATATTTTTTTTCTAATTCTATATTCATAAAAAAAAAAAATAAAAAAATCTGTACATAATTTCCAGCTTCTGTTGGACAGCAATTTGCGATAAAAGAAAATAAAATGATACTTGCTTTAATCAAAATTTATATTAATTTAAATGTAATGCAAAATAAATTACAAACTGAAATATATCTTGAATTATAGGCTAAATATTTTCCAAATATTGCTTTTTGGCTCAATATAATAATATGTATTTGATTTTCAGAGACTAATATTCATATGTATTACATCTGCATCTTCAATGCCATTAAGAAAAAGCACAAGCAAAAAAAGAAAAAGAAAATCAGGAATTACTATTATTTACATAAGACATGAATATTAAAAGGCCAGTCTTGTGTCAAGGCCAGTTGAGATGTAGTTAAATGAATAATGTTGTCAGTTGGAGGTATTGATTATGGGATTGTGAAGGTGTAAGTAAAATGGAGTGTTGATGTGTATGCTCTGCGAACACAGAGGACCTGAGGATAATGAGGCATAATGCAGCCTGAGACAGGGCCTCCTGCTGAATAAATCCCAAATTATACCCCAAACCAAGTGAACATTCTCCTGGGGGCCACAAGGTCAAGTCCACGACCCCTGACCCCAGAGAGTCTGGGTCTTGAGAGGAGGTGATGCGGGAGATTGAACATGGCTGCTGACGGCGAGGGAAGTGCCTGCAACCTGGTTGTTGTCTGTCTCTGCTGTTGGCTGTCCTCTGTCCGGCTCCTCCCTGCTTGATTTTAGTGAACACTCCATCTATTATTTAGCAGACTTATTAAAAGTTATTTCAGAGCCATCAGGTCCTGCCAGATGACCTGAGAATGGGGGCCTCCTGAGTGGCCAGACAGACTGGAAAATCCAAATGGACACAGTGGAACTGCTAAAACACACAGGCTCAAAACAAACAGAAAACACTGCCTGCATTATTAAGAGGTGCATTCACTATAGGGGAAATAAGAGCTCTTCAATATTTTACAAGCACATCTTAAATATAGATGAATGTTTAATTAAAGTCAACTTTTGCAGTATATGTAAGAGAAGACTAAATAAAAGCATACAACAGTGAATAGTTTAAAAAATGCAATAAAGCAAATAAAAAGAGCAATAATACATGTTCCCCAAAAAGCATTGATTGTAGGCGCGTACTAATAAAAGTTTACACTGTTCAATATAAATAAAATAATAGTCATCCTTAGATGAAAAATATCTCATTAGTATTAGTAGTATATTACCTTAAAATTAAATTTTTTATTTGTCAAGTAAATAAAACTCTTTTTTAAACACAGCTAAAATATGTTATTAGTTTGTTTTAATATTTTATTTTTGTCATGTAAGCACTAAAACTATAACCCAGAAAAACCAAAAAGACACAGAATTGTGATTTTTTTTAATCCCTTTAGGATGGTATTCTAGATTCAGGGCCCTTTAAAAAAGCAGTAATAAATTCACATGTATTATAAGGCTTATCCTTTGGAGACTGCCTTAACCCATGTCTTGACACAGCTCTTGTCTTGGTCTGTGCATAGTTTTGAATATTCATATCTTTGTTGAAGAAGCGTGACATAACCTTTTCCCCCTTAATGTGATGTGTGCACATGCACTTCCCAGCTGTGTCCAGAGAGGGCTGGGCCGTTGTGGGGAGTTGGGGGGGGTTAAAGGCGTATAGTGCAGGAGCTGGCCGAGGCGGAAAGGTCAGGGGAGGCAGGAGACAGGCGGGCTGGCCGACTGCTAAAGCTTTGAACCTAACAGATGGTGAAGGTTAGGTGACGTCCCCTCGCCTGGCCTTTCCCCAGTAATTGAGGATAATTTGAGCACCAAAGAGAGCAGGCCTGTCCACTGTCAGGCCCAGAGAGGAGAGACGAGGTTAATATGAAAATGATTTTGCATTACGGTCGGCTTTGTGAGGCCGGCCACAATCCTAATCCTGGCCTGAGGCAGCAGGAATGAAGAAGTGTCACCCTGGGTCCAGGCGCCACGCCACGCACATGAATACATCTCCAACCCATGGCCCTGTGCCCCCCATTAACCAGCACTCTGCCAGGACCGATTACACACTCCCACTCAGGAGCTGGGCAGGCTTTGGGGGCATTTTAGGGAGACTTGGGAGTGAACTGACATTACCCCTTATTCTATAAGAACAAAAGAGGTGTAGAAAGGCCATGTGATATCAATGCAGAGTTTTACCTCCTCTCCCTTTACAGCTACTGTAGCTGCTTGACTCCATCACTCCTTGTGTGCAGCTACATTTTACAAATCACATTTTGGAAGTTGTGATAAAAGAAAAAAGAAAAAAAAAAGTGCAAATGACATGAAATTACACATCCACTTGAGTCAATTATTTTTCTTTACTCTTTTTTTTGGAGAAGCAGTAGATTTAGAACACGACTAGATTGACTGGACTTCCCCACAGCTTGAGCCTGTCAAGTTGCAACTGTGGGACCAATTCTGTCCAGAAAGTTGCCTCTTTGGTGTGATGAAGTCATTTACAACTATTGATCTAGTAGTCAAACTGGGCATGTTAACCTGAAGAGCCTTGGAGGGAGTTTCTGGGAAAATGGAGGTGCCCCAGGGACCCTCTCATAAGCTCAAGCAAGGCACAATAGGCAGAGATGTAATTTAAAATGGGAGCTGTGGACTGGGCCCTCTCCAAAGTCAGTGTAGTGCTGCAGTCCTACTGGAGCTTCCTGGATCTATTTTTATAGGAAAACTTTTATATCAGACATTACAACACTTTTGTTCAGAGTGGCCTGAAATATGAATCTCATATATATATATATATATATATATATATATATATATAATATTATATTTTTGGCTGCTCTGACTACTGGTTTCAACATGGCTCTTTAAATAGGAAGATATTCATGGATAAGACTATCTAATTAAAATGAGATTTTTAAGATTTTCTGAAATATATGAACACTTAGCGAATGACACACACTGAATGGAACAAATAATACAAGGAAGTACAAATAAGTACAAGAAGAAGAAAAGTCAAATCTGTTCTGTGATTGAAAACCCAATTTAACCCCATAAAGATGAGAATTAACAGTTTTGAAAGTAAGTGACTAATGTTTCTTCTGTGAACTGTTTGACGACGGTTAACATTTTCTTTTTATTTGATGAAAAGTACCTGATGCTCTATTCACACTCAGCTGTAGATACACTTTCACATCTCTGAGTGTTCTCTGTATGAACGTGTGTGTGTGTGTGTGTGTATAATCTCTTCTGTGCTGTGCTGTGGAGCTGGGTGGCCTGTGGGCTCCCCCAGGTCTAGTCCAGATGAAGGGGTCTTTACTGGGCCATCCCCGCTGCTGTGCCCTCTGCTTGTCTGTCTTGGTCCCCAAGCTTTAAACCGGCTCCATGGCCTGTGACCTCCTCCTCCAGCATCACCCGTCAGAGCAGTAGTGGGACCCTCCCAGCCCTGGGGAACCCTTTGGTAACCTGTTCATATCTCTCTCCTCCTCTTTCATTGTCCTACCTGCAGAAGGGGAGCCCCTGCAGAAGTTTTAGCCAACTGATAGAAGTTCAAGTTCAGAGTTTTGTAGGTGCAGAATTTCCATAAAAAATGTATCGACTCAGCTCACAATATCTTAAAAAAAAAAGAGCAATGTTTTCTAAGAAGAAGCCTTTATTTTTAGTGAAGCAAAGGGTGTTTACCCTTCCCACTACCTCTGGACCCCTCTTACCTTTATGGGGATTGGTCAGTTTTGAGGTCACATGTTCATCCTCAGGAAGGAAGTTGAATGAACGTTTTCCTAAACAATAAGAGAAAGTTATTTTATGAAACAGTTGCCCTTTGTGTCTTTTGGCTGTTAAATGCAGCTGCACACACACATGGATGGACACACACATGCAGGTATCGACACACACTTTGTCATGGAGCCTGTGACTGAATGTTTTCAGCTGTATTTTATGATGTAACTCAAATTTCAATCACAAGAATATAAATGTTTAAGGCAGGTTAAATTTTATTTATTTGCTTTCTCATCTGAGTTGTATTTCTTCAACTTTTTGCTGTAGCTGGAAATGTTAACTTGCATGTGTTTTCTATTTTACATGACTGTGCAACTTAGAGACCTGGGAAGAACCAGTGGCGCAAAAGGGCTTTCTCTGTTATTATCTTCTGATTATTTCACTTGTTTTTTTTTTTTTTTCGCTCCAATTGGAAAAATAACATTCATCATTCCTTTGACCTACGAGATCATGGCAGAAAGTATGTCTTTGAAAAGTAAAACAAAAAATCCACTTTTAAATAAGATCAATTGTAAACAAACCCAGGGCAACACTTTGAAAGGCCCCGCCAAGAGATTTACCTTGCCCTGTGGCAAATAATATTTCTTGAACTGGGTTTAAATTTCAAGTGTCTTGGGTTTATAAAAACCTGGAACAAAAGAAGCCAGTCTCTGAACAGCAAATATTATCTACTGGTTGGGCAAGATGTCAAGATTGCCTTTTTGTTGTCTCAAATACAGGGCCAGATCTAGTGTCTGGCAAATCCCAGAATAAACCTCTGAATATATCCCTATTTACTTGAATTTAGTAGGATCACTATAAAACCACATCTGCATGCACAGTTTGAGATAGACCTTATCTTTATGTCAAATTTTCACAAGCTGTGTCCTTTCAAGATCTTTTGAATGTTGTTTTTAATATCACAAAGACCCTGCATTTCTGCTCTTGCTTTATACGATAGTCATCTCTTTTCCGGTTTACACAATAATCACCACACATTTATATGTTTCCTATCATATAAAAATAATCAGAAACCGGATATTTTCATCGGCTATAATACATGTTTGATTTTTCAGCCTCAGTATATTTTCATATTATGCAGGGGAAATAGGATGATTAATTACAGCTCAGTAATGGCTGTCTTTCAGGATGATAAACATCGAAATAACTATTTTCTGTTTCTTGATAATAATAGTAGTAGCAAAGCAAGTAATGATCTGTTCCCTTGATAAGTCTGAAATCGAGCCATGATGAAAGCATATGGGAATTTGTTGTAGGGTCCTGGTGTGGCATCCATTACCCCTTAATATCCCGCAATCTCCTCACTTTTCTTTCTCCTCTTTTCATTTCCCCAAATATCTGCAAGTCTACAATATCCTACATTAGCACACACATCCCCACTTATTTATTTTGCCTCCTGCAACATGCTTTGTTTTGTGTTTGTTTATTTAAAAAAAAAAAAAAAAAAAAGAGAGAACACCAGAGAAGGATAGCTAAGTTATCATAAAAGAAAGCTGCTGCTGCACCTCTGGTCCATGTTTTTTTTTTTTTTAATTGGTGGCAACTTTTAAGTGAACTTTAGTGGCTGTACAGAGGTACCGTTTATAATTTGGTTCCCTTTTTTAGTGAGACCTTGTCAGAGGTAAATAAACCCGGTGCAACTTACCGACCAGGCAAACCTTTCTCTGCACTCCAGCAAGAGAGCCGTCCCTGTCATCTGATGTTCCACTCTACTTAAATCATAGGGGTTGGTGTGTGTGTGTGTGTGTGTGTTGGGGAGGGGCTGCAGGGGTGAGATGTAGAAAAAAGGGAGAAAAAGCCACAGCCCCGCTATCATCATTTTATTTTGATTTTTTTCCCCCCATCCCATTCTTTAATCCCTCTGATGAAGTCTGGACAGGCAGAGGCATGCTCTCACAGACAGCAATTTCACTGCACCATATGCGCCTCACACATCGGATGGCAGGGAGTAGAGGGGTCTGTCGGGAGCACAGCCAGGAGAACGGAGAGAGGAGGAAAATACACAACACGAAATCCAGAATGGGCTGCAGTCAGGACACAATGATACCCTGTAAATGTTGCGTCTGCTGCATCCTCTCATGCACCTTAAGCAACATGGCTATGACGCAGTCACCGTGACAAAATGACACACATATGGCACCGGCTCTGGACTAGAATATTAACACTTATGCAGGTAAACAAATGAGCCAGGTACTCACACAAAAGGAGACAGGTACTCACACAAAATGGTGGTGAGCTGTGCACTGCTTGGCCCCTCCCTGCGCTGAGGATGTGGTGCTGACACCCTGATCATGTGATTAGAGCGGATGGAAAATAGCTGCGCGTCTACTGTGGTTGCCTTCCGACTTCCCTGGTTTATCCGCCCGCCCAGAGGAGATGTCTTTAATTTACTGTACACAAGCAGCGTTGTGAGACAAAAAGGACAAATAAAGGGACAACTATTATTTAGTCAAACATAGAAATCAAACTTTTGCAAAAAGATAAAAAATAAAATAAAATAAATAAAAATCCTTTGACTGGGAATAAAAACATTTATCATTTGCATAACTGAAGTGTTTTTATTGTTATTACTATTATTGTCTGGATGCACAGATATTAAAAAGCATAAATGTTCAAAGATGGAGAGCAGTTTTACTGTAAAGGGGACAGAAAGGAGAGAGAATGGGTGGAGGCTAAAATAATTCAATTTGGGTCAATAGACCTTGCCCAGTTACATACAAGGAGAGATCCATAACCCTGCGTGTTCCTTGATCTGCTTGCATTTTCACTACACTCAGTGCTGACCAAGCAGGTTGCTTCTTAAATCTCACACTTGCTTCCTATATACATAATATATCCATCTCATATCCTCTAGACTTGTTTACTCGCCTGGTGAAATATGTGTAGACCTCAGGAGGGGTGCGGTGGAAAAGCAGGATGCTATCTACAGGGCGGCGGGGGGGGGGGCGGGATGGCAGAAGGTTACACTTAAGCTCTGATTGGGTAGTGTGTAATTAAGGTTGCATTTGGCAGCTTTCAATTTTAGGTGAGAATTGAAGGGGAATTAGAGTGACTGTGTCTATTACTAAGCTCACCTGAGAGCTGAGGAGCAAGTATCAGCGCTCTGAAGCTCGGACAGATTGCACCACAATCATTTGAGGTGTTCAGAAGGGAGCAGGATCTCTGCAGGTCCACAAGATGCCTGAACATGTCTTTAATTAAAATTTTCAGAAGTAATTATGTAGTCTTACATTTGGGTTTGTGAGAACTCTGTCATATAGAATATTTAAACTCTTTTGCCGATAAAGTTGGAATAAAAATATTTTTACCTCTTCTCATGAAATGATTGTGAATATGTGGTTTATTCTTGATGAAGTGTAAATGACTCAATATGTAATGATTGCACCAGGTCAAAGGTGATTACTGATGGGTATCAATAAGAATAAAAAGAAGAATGTGTCTGACAACAAAATTATACCAACTTTAAGGGAAAAACTGTATTTGTTTTTATCAAAGTGAGTTAAGTATTTCTCACATTATAAAGCTTTAAACCTACTACTGTCTTTTTAACTTTATACTTAAACTTTAGATTTATCTCACTTACTTTAATAACCTCATCACTACCTCTGCACTTCACCACATATGCAGTATATATATTCCTACTTACCTGCTGTTCTTGAATAATAAAAACATGACAAGTCCAAAAACGATCTTCAGTCTTAAAAAAACATTAAATGAGATCATCTGTCTGATACCTGTAGATTCCTTATGAGTGTCTGTTTTACAACAGTTGCTTAACATATTTTTGATGACAACGCCTTAATTAAAAGACACTGAAAAATGTACCAGTGGTGTTTCCAGCCATGTGACGACTGTGAAACATCTCCCCAGTAACACATCATTGCATCCATGTGGGGTTGGACAATGGCTCCATCGAATCACTTTAAATGTATTTTAAATGGCAATAATAAGGCCTGCTGAGTGATTGATGCTGTCAGCGTACAGCGTATACCTATGCAACCCTGGGCCCAGCAGGTGTAGATCAGCAGCACATTAGACAGACAGGGGGAAATGTGGCACGCATGTGGCGATGTCTGCGAGAAGAGACATATATCAGCTGTCCCTCAGCAGCGGCAGTACAGTACGTAGCTCGTGGAGATGTGGTAAGAGCTCTGCCCAGGAGGATCTGTATAATGCTCTTCATTTGCTACAGGGAAAACTGAGACATCCCAGAGTATTGATCCAACTATTGACATCATTTGACGGTTCCTTTCAAGCATATCGTTAGGCTGCCAAGTTAAGAGAGTAAAAATGTATAGGGGATCTCTCTGTCATCGGGGTCGTGTCTATGTAATGTAGTACATGGGTATTCAAAGGCTATTCTTGTTCAGGTTTACCACAGCTTTGGCCCTGAGCAGCTCAACCTCAGGGTATCATTCCAGGTCGTTTTATTCTGTTGGTGATACGTTGGGTCAGTTAAATAACACTGGTCATAATTATAGATTTTCTATAAGAATATAACAGTTCCACCCATGATAGTGAAATTCATCAAAGGGGTGCAACGTTCTTGTTGAATTCAGGTAATTTCGGTATATTTCCGAGGTCTTTTCAACCGCGGGCAGTGGCCTTAGCAGTGTGAGAGGCCGCTGAATCCAGGCAGCCCTTGGACCGTGGACGCTGCCCTTGACTTTGAGCCGTTCCCAGGCTCTCGAGGGCTGCGAGGGACTCAGAGGGGACCGCTTTGTGTGACGCACAGAGAGCAGATGTTCCTCTGCATTTGTTGTGGCCGGTTTGGGATGCCTTCTCTGTCCAGACATGACCTCTGACCCTTTAGGTTGATTAGCATGTTCCTGCTGTGGGGGGTCAAAAACAGATCTCACATGCTCAGTGAAAACTCAGCGCGGAGGAAAAATCTGCTTTTGTGATTTATCTGTTGAATAGTCATTTTATAAACCGTTTATAAAAGTGCATTTTCTGTTAATATTACATGCTTAATCCCAAATTAAAATTAGTTTCTCTTTTTTTTATTCTCATTTCTTGATTATTTTTTCACCCTTTTTTTCCCTGTGTTGTACTCCCCAGACTCTTGTTATATATGGCTCCAGCATAATTTTATGATAATTATTCTCTCATAAATCTGGTTCTAACTACCACTCTCAGGCCTACACAAGTTCCAACTTATAGTTAAAATTGTTCAACAGTTTGTTTTAATGCGTTGAGTTCACACATGCCGTCTTGGTGTGTAACCGATGGACCCAGCTGAACTGGGAATATATTACCCTGGTCTTAAATAGTCAGGTCATGAATTTGCAGTGGCACCTCTGTCTCTCAAATGGGGGTCCTCTCCACTGCTTCCTCTCACTATGCATCGTACAGTGGTGAGATGTTGTGAAGCTGTTCCCCACTGACCACCTCTAGGCCCCGGGGCTTTCTGTGGGGAATGAGCTACTTGCTGACCACTTCAATAAAATTCAATCACAGGTATCATTCGCAATTCTTGTAACTATGTTCAGACTTTATAATGTGACAGGCTCTGTCAAAATCTAGATTATTGGAAAAGAAGTTAAACCAAAAATTTTCCTCCAATGGATCATTTGTGTGGGGGTCCGTTACTGTTACTGAGAGATGTGCTGAAAGGATGGAAAGACTTTCAGAATATTGATTCCTGTTAAATCAGAAAAGTTAACTTTCCTGGAGTTTATCAAACTAAATACAGTGTGAAAAAATACATAAGAACCTGGTTTTGTTCGTGTGTTTGGCAGGATGATGTAGCTATGACATATTGTGTAAGTTTTACAAATTACCAACAGATTCTATTCTTCAGCTCTGTGTTATTCCATATCATAAAGATACTTGGCTGCATTGCAAGGAATTATTATAAGTGTAATTTCACTGGTGCTTAGAGGGCAAAAAACCATAAAGATTAAAGCTTTATTTATGTGCATTTGCATTGATGTGCTGCATATGTGATGACTGTTATTTATAAAATAAATCATCACACCTGAGACTTAAATTTGATGGACTTTTGACCGGTTTTTCTGCCTGAAATTAATTGTAAGTATAATTCTCTTCCACTGGACTATAATATTCTTTGTAATTCACCCTTGCTTTATATTCTAACCAGAGCCTTTTATGATTCAGTACCGTCCGCTAAAAACACTATTATAATTTCTGTCAACTAATTTATTTTTTGTTTGTTTTTTTACATTTGGGAAAATTAATAAATAAATAAGCAACAAAACACGATGACAAATATGACTAAAATAGGATTGGCCCTGTCGAGAAAAGCAGCTTTGTTTAGCTGAACTGTGGCAGCCCTGTATTGTCCCTCCCGTCTGAGACACGTTGTTCAGGCTTAGGTTGATTTGACCTCAGCCACATTGTTGACTCTTTTGAGGTAATGGGAAGCATCTTATTGTGTTGTTTGAGGTATGGTGATTACTGCTTTATGAAAGTTTCTCCAGGATCAAAGACTCTCTCATGCATTAATAAAGGGTGTTTTGTGAGAGTCTTATTAGCTGTAATGTGCCTGTCTGGTAATTCATGTCTGATGGCAGCAAGCGTCAGTTGTAGGCGGAAGATTGAAAGAGCACAGACAGTGTTGTATTTCAATATTGCTGCCTTTTATGGGCACTGGGGCTAAATTTATATTGATCTGAATTTGATAATGATTCTATTAGCTCTATTAAATTTGTATATATTCAAGGGCTCAGTTACACACCGAAACAGAAAAAGAGCCAAAGAAAACAAATTAGTGTGTGGGGGTGTATTGTGTTGCATGTAATATAAGAGGGATTGAAGGGGATCATCAGGAATTGTCAGAAGTTAGAAAGGAGAGAGCGAGAAGCCTTGTTTGTGCGTGTGTGTGTGTGCTTGTGTGTGTGTAAATATTTCTCTAAATTGCTTGTGGCTGATTGTAATTAATGTAGATTAAATCAATTATTCATAGTGTGTAGTAGTGTGTGTGAGTAAAATGCACTAGCTTTTTTGAATATTAAAGTCATTTAAAAATGAATTGTTTTCATTTGTTTTGTGTTGTTTTTTTATTTATTTCAAGTGTCAAAGGTTGATCAGAGCACCTTCAGACTGAGTGACACACAGACTGGTCAGTTAGCAGAGAACACTGGATAGTTGTTATTAATACACTGACCAATTATTGGCACCTCGGTGACACTGGTCAGTAGCCCTGCCAATGTCTGTCTGCTGCTATCATTGCCAGACGGAGGTCATTATCAGAGATCTGGGCCACAATGGGGACCTTAGGGACACTATAGACTCGCTCAACAGGCCTATGGTTGAGACAGGTCAGGTCACTCGTCCACCTCCCCCATGCACTCTCTCTCTATCTCTGTCTGTCTTCCCACCATCGCCATCTTGTTTTACTCCGTAAATATGCTGCAGCTACAATCAGAGTTTACTAGCACACCTTTACTTAGTTTCTGAGGATGTTTTCTATCAGTAGATTTATGGCCATGTAGGTTATCAGCATTCAGCGCCTCCCAGCTTTGCCTGTGGCCCCTGCAGTTAAAGTTGATATGGGGGAATAACAACTCAGCCCTAGTGTTTTCATTTCAGTTGGCAGTGTGAAGCTGATAAATCTTTGCGAAAACACTCATTTAGAAGTTATGCATATGGATGCGTCCCTCAAAAGTAATAGGTATTGTATACTTAGGGGAATTAACATAAGACATTTTACACAGTCAAAGAAAAATATAATTCATGCATAATTGATTGGTGGCATGATTGCCTAAGTTTACTGTCATTTTTCTATGGTAAGACAAAGTCTTTCCTCAGGCTGTTTAGCCTAATGGACTTCAGGGATGTTTAATTTAGGGCTGTCCAGGAGCATAAATGGAGCGCCACAACTCTGTCTTTTTTATAACATGTATAGCTCCCACCACTCAAATGACTCTCATTTAGCATGCAAACCCATGGTCAGAGCTGGTCTAATTGCTTGTCATTTTGATAAACTCCATCAAGTTATTTAAATGCGTTGTGCCTCATATCCCAGTTTGAGGCGCAGGTGAGAAGACGAACTTTCATATGCTACTGAATATTTGTGTTTCATTGCAGAATTATTATTACCAGTAACTTAAGTGCCTTACATAGTCATTAGAGGGATATGGCACAAAGGGCATATTGTTGTGTAAAAAGCATATTTTAATTGGGACTTCATTGTATATAAATTGCTATTTTAAAAAATTAACATATCTGTATGTCTTTTTTTAGGTCAGGGTACATTTTAGACTTTTACAGCATAAAATGTTGTTCACATGCAATGTTAAACACTGTACTACAAACAAGCCTCAGTTCTATTTATATAGTTCACTGCTATCTGTAAACTCAGGTATTAAATGGTAAATTGTTGTGAAAACAGAGGGTATGAGGATGTTTTGGATGGTTTTCCTTTTTAGCGATAGTAGTAGAAGTTAAATAGTCCCACAAGGTCCAAACTGACTAAAGAAAGTTACAAAGGGCTGGAAACCTTAGCATCTTCACACCTGAACTCTTTGCAAACACTAGTTCAGTTGTGGCGTACAGCGGCCTTCTGATGGAAACGACTGGGACCTGCTAATAGCTGTGGTCGGCAGCTGGCCCCTCTCACAGCAGGGTGGACAGGGTGAACGGAACATGGCCGAGCCCCTGGTCGTCGCTTCATTATCCCTCTGTAACCATCCACATCAGCAGACACCTCCGCTCCAGCCTGCTGGGCCTGCCGCCGCACCGGCCACTCGCCCGCGACGAAAGGCAATGAACTCCAAAACATACCGTTCATCTTCCAGATGGAGTGATTTACTGATTTAGCATGGGCTCTGTCCCCAAAGAGCTAGTGCACCCATGCACCAGCATTCTCCACTCTACTGAATAAACATTTATATTCTTTAACTTGATGTTGTGATATTATGAAAATAGAAATCAAGCAGTCAAAATGCATTTGGAACATTCTGTGCATAACTGACCGATGGAGAAAATAGAGAAAAATGACACTGGGGGAGTAAGTGAGGAAAAATGAATATATCGGACTGGACTGCGGTGCTCAGAGGGGATTTAAAATTGTACTGGGGAGAAATGGTGGTGGGGGTTGTGATACCAAAGAGGGGAAGGGGCACTGTTATTTTTATTTCCGTTTTCTATTACCTTTGAAGAAGGAGAGTTTTTTTAGAAGCTAGATTTCACTTTGGTAATTTTTCCATCACTCAGTCGCAGCCACCTGTCTCTTCCCAAGATCCCCTTCCTTTGTCTCTTAAATAATAAGCCTACATCCGCATACAAAATGGGGTAAGGAAAATGACCAGGGAGGGAAAATAGAAGGTGTTAGTGAGGGAGGCAAGAGATGAAAAACGGGGGAGAGAAAAAGAATAGAGAAAACAGCAGTGCAATAGAAGATGGGGGGGGGGGGGGGAGTACAAAAAGATGAGAGGTGACCTTTTTCTCCCTGCCTTGCGTCTGGCCATCAGTAAGCAGCCATGTTTGAGAGGGAAGCCATTTTCTTGCCCCGCTTATTACTGTGTTTTATATTCAGCTGTGTTGGGAGGCGCTGGTCACTGTTCAACCCTGCAGTCATGTCAGGCGGCAGTTGAAGGGTGTGTATTATGTCTGTCTGTGCATATGTGTGTAGTGTACAGGGAGGGGCTCTGAGGGGGGAGCCAGGGGCACTCAGGATTAGACAGAAAGACCCCTGGGTTGGAGGCCAAAGCTCAAGTTCATCACTGCAGACAATGGAAAGCTCTTCAGAAAGCAATTGGGCTCTCAGTGACACTGGCCTCTGTGGTGTGGGCTGTGCTTCAGACCTCTCTTCCCATCCACTGCCATCATGGCTGCACCTTTGCACTCGCATTCTTGTTCTCGCTCAGTCCAGCATGTGGCCCCTTATGCTCATCTTGCTATTTTATATTATAGCTCATAAGCATTGCCATATGCCATGATGGCCATGTGTGGCCGTATTTTTTTTTGTGTGTGTGTGTACAAAAAAAAAAAAAAAAAAAAAAATTAGGTGCTCTTTCTCTGGGCATGCGCGTGGGGTCAGACTGTGCTCTGAGTAATACACAGCGACAGCACACACACACACACACGCACACACACACACACACACACACGCACACACACACACACAGACTACCACCTCCCTCCTGTCCTTCTCCCAACCCAACCTCCTCCCTCTTTACACCCCTTCACTAGGACATCTGCTCCCCCAGCGTAGCTGCCATTGTGATGCTCCACACTAACAGGGGTTTTAGCCACTGGTGGTGTGAAATTAAACAGCCACCTCGTCCCTTGATGATAAGTGGCGTCCTGTCTTCATGCTGCGGCTATCTCCTGCCACACAGCACAAGGTCACGCTTTCAAGGGTGATCATGGGAATTAGAGTTCACTATTGTGAAAAAAAAAAACATGAGGAGTGAACATGAAGGAGATAGAAACTACAGGAGAGAAGAGACTGTCATGTTTGAACCTATTTTTGATTTTTATTTTGTGCTGTTTTTCTATTGTTGACTGAAGCTGAATCTGATAGTGTTGTATGATTTTTTTTTATGACAGTGAACATGTAAGAGGCGTCACAGTGGAATTATGTGTTTGATGAACAGGTCAATATTCAGCATATAATAATTACATTTCATTCAGTCTCATGATCAGAGAGACACTTAAAAAAAAAAAGCCATAAAAGGCATTTTTTCCAACCAAATTATCTTGTTGAAATTAATAGTTAATATTTTAGTATTTCTATATATTTTTAATTCACCCTTTGCATTTTTGCAAATATAATGTATCTTTCCACATTCATTTCACAGTAGAGCCTTGATGAGTACTTCAAATGTGAATTAAAGCACTCCATTTTAAGAGTAAAATGAGTAATAATTCAGAGATATTAATAATACATAATAATGCTATTCAGGAAAATTGAAAGTTGAAAAACAGAGGAAGAAAAGGACTCTAACCAGAACACTTGGGTAGTTTAGTAGTGTTTTATGGATTCAGATGGGGAATATGTTGTACACAAAGTGGCTATCAGAATACAGGAGAGCAGATTTACATGTCAGTGGTCAGATGAGAGGGTGAGATTGAGAAGGGCATGACAGTTTTGTTAGACCAGACCACTCATTAATATTAATTATCTTTCTTGTTTATTTTAGTTGGAGTAGATCTCTTGTGGCTGGTAACATGGCATTGCTAGAAGGGCATAAAGATGCTGCAGACTGACGGAGGTGTGTGGTATATTGATGGTCGGGTGGTGAAAGAAGTGAGGAGGATTAGAGGTGACTCTTTATCACTTTCTTTCCCTGTCTCATAAGATATCACTTTCTTCTCCATTCACTTACTCTCCCTCAATTTAAGATGGTTATGCAAAGGAAATGAAATTTCTTTTTTCCTACTAAGGCTTTTAAAAATAATATTAGAAATTTTCATGATTATGATAGTATTAAAATGATTGAGATGGACTGTTAATACCAATAGAGTCATTTTCTAGTTCTCCTTAAGCCCTAATGGCGGTGATAGAATGGCCTGGCTGGGCCCTGGGCCACATCATTTCCTTTTCCAGGTACAGTAGATGGGCATCCTGTGGCTGAAGATCAAGCTGTTAACAGGCTCTACTGGGGGGCAGACAGCTGGAGACTGAATTAGAGTTCTGTATAATAAAGTGCAGCACAGTGAATGTCATATATTATAGTGTAGTAATAGATTTTGTAAACAATTAACTCCAAGTAATTTCTTAAAAAATATACGACATTATTCTGTCCATTAGTTATTACATTTATCTTTGAAGCTGTTAGTGGACTATGGAGAAAATAACATTTGGGTATTCAGTAGAAGCCCCTGGCCTTCGTACTGAATGATTTTCCAGGTTGTGTTTCTGTTATGTTGCTCTGTTTCTTGTGCTGTGGGAGGGAAGGGAGGCTGATAGTGCTGACGGAGTCTTGGGGGTCCACTCTGCAGTCATGACTCCTGCCTGGTCAGTTGCCCCCACGGGTGCACATTGCGGCAGCCTGTTGACCAGTGCGGTGACTCCAGCTTACACAGTCATTTCCAGCACACTGCCCCCCCCACCCCACCCCCACCCTATGCCTGAGTCCAAGCCCTGCTCTGAGCCACCTTTGGTCACTTACATTCACACTTAATATAAAGACTCTAAGAACTGCAATCAGCTACAATTAGAGACTTAATATTGAGATTATTTTATCTCATAGCAGCCACTATAATTCAGAGTAAAAATACAAACTGAAGTCTTCAATTATTTATTCAGAACAGTTGTTTTAATTTTTATGTAATTAATTTTTAATTGGATGAAATTGTATGTAGAACAGTTTAGAGTTTGTGTTTTTGTCACATACACAAATAGGTGCGTGTTTTTGTACTCCAAACTGTTATTACCTCTGCAAAACAGTTTAGTGTATTTCCTTATTTTGTCTATCTGTCTGTCTTCCTGTCTGTCAGCAGAATTATGCAAAACCTACAGCGCTGATCCTTTAATAAGACTGAAAGTTGGTTGATATAAAAGTAGCTTGTAATTATAATCATGTTTAATATAATAATAATAACAATAATAATAATAATAATGATAATTATTTTTATTATTATTATTATTTCAGGAATTAATTGCACTTGTAAATCTGTCTATGCAGAACATCAACTTCTTTGAACCAAAGGGAGTGTCAGGAATTTATTTTAATTTGGATGATATTCTTCACGATATTTAGATGTATAGTCAAATAAAAATAAAAAATAAAACAAATATTTCTATGAAAAATTTCCAATTTCCATTATATTCCATTATATTTTTCATTATATGTTTGTTGTGTTCACCTTATCAACTTATAAATGAAACTATTTTTTAATTCTGTTAATAATTATCAGTGGTATATGTAAATGACTGGATTTGCGACAACTTTATTGATACAACACAATTCAGCCAGAACTCACAGTGACGGTACTTTTAAAATAATGTTAGAAATGTAAATAAATGTAAATATGTAAATATTGTACAGTAATAGTAATTAAGTGGAAGAGATGGATTACATTAATCAACATAAATGTAAAACTTTTTGAATTATTTTTTTAAAATAATAAATTAATGTCTAATGCTTAAGAAAAAATGAGTAATATTTTTTTTATTGTTGTTCAGTTTATGAGCATATCAGAATAGTATTAGAAACTGTGTTTTTTATGTGTTCTGATTCTAACATTTTAATTCACGTCAACTACAGTCACTGAATAAATAAATACATTAAAATAATATCTTATGTATTCTTTTCACCTCCCTCCAGACCCCTGCTATCCCAAATCCTGACCTCTTATCCCTACCCCCCCTTCACCACCAATCCCGCCTCCCCAAGCACACACACATCACATGTGCACCCCTTCGCTGCTGATGCAGCCACCAGCGCTGCTCCCCTCTCCCCTCCCCGCCTGTCCACCGGCATATCAAAAAAAAAAAAAAAAAAAAAAAAAAAAAATGAATGCAGCTTTGCAATAAATAATGCATTTTACTAATACGCATTCAGGTGGAGTCAGTCTTTGGCCCCATCTCATGCACATACAGAGAGGAGAGAAATACAGAATCCAAGAAGGGAAGGCTTTCCTCCTGAACTGAAAGCAGTGACGGCTCGATAATAGGCTAAAACAACGAGCATGAGAGCGAAAGAGTGAGAGAGAGAGAGAGTAAGAGAGTAAGACAGAGAATGAGAGAGAGGGAACAGAGGAAGAAGGAGGGGGGCAAGAGAGAGGGAGAGAGTGGCAAGCATATTATAACTCATCCATGTGGATCACCCTAGTAGATTGGGAGCAATCCCTTGTTGAAATTGTCTTCTAAACACTTAGAGAGAAGGAGACAGAACGGAGCAGCCAGCCCATCTCAGTGTGCCTGTGTGTGTATTCTCACACTGCCTTCTATCCCAGCCAAGGTAGAGAGACCTCTGACAGACCGCTCGCATCTGTGTGTATTTCACTTTACTCGCGTGCATGAGTGTGTGCACACGCGTGTCTGTGCCGTTGCCTATCTTGTGAGCCAGCCAGCTAGTGAGTGTGTGCATGTGTGTTTGAGTGAGAGGGAGTGAGAGGGAGAGAATGTGTGTGTGTGTGTAAGGAAGAGGGGGTATTATGCACCCTGGATGTTGCCTCGTGCTTTAAACAGCTGCCTACAAGCCCAGGTACTGCGCGCCGGCTTCTAAATAAGCAGCACATTCACCGTCCCCTTCAGGACAGGAGGCTAGGCTGCAGAGTGTGAAATCAGACTAATACAGTGGCGTAGGGCTGAGTAGGAGCAGGAAGCAGCTCCTGCATGACTTACTTAGGCTAGAGGTTTAGAGGACAAGAACCAGCAGAAGAAAAAGAGGGGACTGGACGTCAGAGAGAAAAGAGAGGAAAAAGACAGCAAGGTCAGTAAATTCTTTTTTAAATTTGTGCTGTGTGGATTCTTTTAGTCTACAGTACTTTGATTACAGTTACTATGGAGCTGGGACTGAGACTGTGACTGCTGTTTCTGCTAGAGAAAGTATTGATTCTTTCTAAGTTTGTGGGAAGTGTGCTCTTTTTGATCCTGCCAGGTGAGAGCAGATGAAAACACAGGATGTGTGTGTGGTGGGGTGGGGGGGTGGCTTAGAGCGGCCCAACTTTAGCTTGTGTGTGCATGTGCGTGTGTGTGTGTGTGTGTGTGTGTAGCGGTACAAGGCATTCTTTTGTTTACATAACTCTATACATAGGTGTATTGCTTTTTTGTGCAGTGCATTATGTATAGTCTATATGTAATAGGTAAAAGGTTTTTTATTTTTGGAATTTCTGAACTTGTATATGTGAGAGAGAGTTTGTTGTTTGTGTGGGTGCTGGGGGTGACTATGCATTTTGGGGCACTGTCCACAAGTCAGCACCAAGAGGCACTGGAGAGGGCCAGATAACAGATTTTGGGGGTGCAGCAGGCCTATCTAGAGGAGAGAAACTGAAATAGAAAAAGCTATTAAACCATGTTTTCATTCTCAGTTTGCATGGACAGCGCAGGGGTAGGCAACATGGACAGATACACCTAGCTGTCACTCTGTCATGTGGTGACACATTACCCAATCAGAGCATGTGACTACAGCACACATGCACAAGATGGTGTCCACTCTTTCATACACTGTATCACACATATTTAGAACTCAAAAGTTAATATAGGTATTAAATCAATCACAGAATTGTACTCAAAAGTGCAGACTTTTCTTGGACCAAGTGTTGCACTTATGGCAAAAAGGATCCACAGTATGTACATTTACTTTACAGCTTTTTAAAACATTTGATTTGGCTTCCTGAAAAAGAAAAAAAGAAAATATAGAGAGGAAATGTTGTAGAGTTATTTTATTTATTTTATGTAGGTGTGAACTGTGATGTTTATAGACATAGTTATGTGCCAGCATTTAGATTTGTTTAGCCACACACAAGCATAGAAAAGTGGAAAAGCCAGGACTACCAAATTGTCAGCGATACTAAAGACATCAACACAAAAATTTCAGCCATCCATCACAGCTGTCGGCCTGTTTCTGTGGCGACAGTGATTTATTCTAGGGCTGAAATCCATTTGGACTCTCTCTCTCTTTCACACAAACACACTGACTCACTTACTCACTCACTCACACTCAATAACACACACATAAACCATGCACAGTAACTCTCCCAGTGTTAATAAGTGTTGATTTTTCATTGCAATTATTTGGAGTCGACAAGTGTTGATTGGAGAATTATCTGTCCACTCACAGGCTCATGGGCAGGTGTTCCAAATATCAAATATGTTTTAGTCTGTTGAGTTGTACTTTTGCACTTTCTCTATTACTTTGAAAGTAAAAAAAAGTCTGGCTATATATGGGAAGAAATAATGAAAAGAGTCCTGGTGAGTATATTTTTGTCATCTTAAGATGTTAAATTGCTACTTTAGGGGAATTTTATAACAAATACATGTATGCAGTTCATGAGGAATATGAGTTCCTCATGGAGAATTACACATTAAATTTTTCATGTTCATATGTTTATTTAAAGATATATCAAATGTATAAGGTATATATCAAACTTTAATGAAAACCCATTGTACCAAAACAAATCCATCTTCCTTCTCATTTTGAGAATAAATAACACTATTCAATTTCATATTTTTCTCTTTGCAGTAAGATCACCACCTTAATTAAACATTAAATCAAAATATCATGCAATATTTAATAACTATCAGTAGGTGTCTTTTTATCCTCTTCAATACAGCAAACACATACATAAATGAAGACTGTGACACAGTGGTGATCCAGACTCTAAGCTCCATAAATCCCACACAGTAGGTTTTCTTACAAGCAAACACGACTATTTTTGACATGTGCATTAGCCATACACTGTTTTAGCTATTGTTAATGTTCATGACAGAAGCAGAATAAAGGTAAAAGCATGAGTATAATGTGCTGTGTAGACTGAGCTGACAGTGTGTGTGCATGTTTGTGTGTTCATATGCATACTTGTAGGTGAGGATGAGGAGCAGAAAAGACAGCTGCTACAATACAGGTTTGCAAGCCTCCTTCATCCCCCCTTCATTTAATTTCCTTTCTTTTGTCCCCAGATTCTCTGGCATTTTTCATATGTCAGATGATAACTTAGGTCCTACTCTGTGAAGGAAGATTTATCAGTCAACACACTGCCCCTAATATCCCCCATCTGCCAACAAGCACACCCAGTTCCCTAAGCCCATGCTCTAGCCTAAGCTTTGGCCCAAACCCTATGACTGCACCCTGGGATTGGTGTAGAAGTGTGTGTGTTTGTGTCTGTGCACATGTGCATGTACACTTTTACAGCTGTATGTGTAGACAGTCACATGACTGTTTGCTTGCTGTGCTGTCATATTGGCTGATGTGTATTTGTGCCACTGCTAAAGCATTTTGATGCTACTTTGCAGATGCATGGTCAGGAGCTGTCAGCTCTTAATATGTTTGTCTGCACACAACTATCTCAGATGTTGATCTAAGCTGGCCTGTGTATATCTAGAGTCGAGTGGAGCAGAGAAAGCTCTGCTGTGTGCTCTGCTCCTGACTGGCCTCTGTACGTCTAGAGGGGTGAGGCTTGCGCTGAGGCTGAGACTGGCCAGAGAGGTCACTCAGGCTCCGTGAGAGCCAGTGTTGTGAGAGACTCCTGCTAGATTATTTCATTCACTACAGACAAAACATACCTTTGACTGGCTAAGAAAAATGCATATCCTGAATGTCTGTTTGGTACATGAAATAGTCACAGTGTGTGTTTGTTAAATGTAGAATATCAGAGGCAGAACAGTGGAAAGTGAAATCTTCAGTTCTGAGTCCCTAATGATAAATGCTTTTAAATCCAGTCCATATAGTTTTTCCTGTCCGTTGTTTCAGTCTGCTGTAGTCCTGTCTGGGGCCTGTGTGACTGAGGCTGTCAGTGCTTTTGCATAGTGATTGAACTCCAGCTAAGGTCTGGGCCATGCCATGATAACGTGCCAAACTTAGCCCTTCTTCGAAAATCCTGGATTAATGCCTGCTTTAAGAGCTTAACATGGTCAGTCATTCAAACATGCACTGGATTGACTGGACTACCTTGGCTGCCTGTTATCTCCTGCAGAGTTTTACAAGCACAGTAGCAAGTGGGGGACTCCTCTGAATTTAGCAACATTGCTGCTATTTTTTCTCTACCCCATCCTGCATCCTGGCGTGCAGGTCACACAACAATTCTGACCCTTCCTACTGTGTATCAGTGTGTTGGTTGTGACATCATTTTCTTAAAAAAAAAAAAAAAGACATTTTTGGTCTAATTAATATTTTTATGAAAACATTATAACCTGGTTCTTAAAACACTTGAAACATAATGTGTATTGCCAAATTACTGAGATTAAAAAATAATAATAATAAAAAATACACAAAAATATTAAAGATGAAAATAAATGGAAACAAAGTCATTATTTTTGACATTAATATTTTAGTTAGATTTTAAATGAATTTAATATAAGTAACAGTATATTCAGACAAATATTTTTAAATATCAAAAATAGAAACAAATAAAAACTACATAAAATATACTTATTTAATGTTGCTGTATACATCTATTCTGACTTGGATTACATTTTTTTTCTCTCCCACAAATACACATGAATGCACAAGAGCAGCACAAAAGCATGAAAACACACTCACAATCCCCTTTTCCCTCTGTCACACAAACAGCTGCACAGAAACACAGACAGACACACAACAGATGTTTTCTTCTTCAGTCGTCTTCCTTATTCACATCTTGCTTTTTCTGGAGTATCAAATAATAAGTTTTTTTTTTTTTGTTCCTTTTATTTGTGAAGTCTATATTTAAAAACCAAACAGCAATTTCAAGATATTTAATTACTGAGATTTGACATTAGATATTGGGTTTGAGCAGTGATTTCCTCAGGAGGTTTCTGTTATTTTGTGAATATGGGAGTCAGTGTGAGTACCTGATTCCCTAAATAACCAAACTGCTACTGCGTGACACCTGCTCTCCCAGTAAGACGTCCACTTCAGTAGAGTCTGTGTTGGTGGACTGGAAGCTGCCCACCAGTGTGACGTGTTTGAAACTGGACTGTCAGCAGCAATGGAACATCTAAATACCTGTCACTGCTGCTTTGGAAAATGTTCCTGCCTGACTAAAACAAGTGCAATAAAGTGCACTGTCTAAGTCTGATAAACATTACATTTTTTTGACACTTTTGAGGGTGAGCATTCCTGAGACATGTGCCTTGTCTAATGGGGATTGTGAAATAACGTAGAGCCTCCAGGAAGTTATAAAATCACATCAAGCAGATAGAAAAGCTGCCGCCTCCAAGGGATTAGTTTAATTATATTAATGTGTCTGATTTCTGAAATTCCCCTTGACATGTTTGTTGCCTCATTTGTTGTTGTTTCCATATTTGTTTGCATGTTGTTCCGGGGGTTCTTTTGTCTTATATCAGTATTATTTTTGAACAAAACACAATGTAATCGTGTTGACCTCCCTTGCACAGAGTCTGGAGTAAGTACGTATGGTCATTCCACATCTTATTAGAGCTTATTACTGCAGTCATGTGCATAATCACTTTATGCTTTTCTCATGTGTGAGTAACTTTTTCACCCTTATCTGTAAGCCTGCCCAAAGACTGTGGTTTTTTTCTGCCACACCGTTTTAGCCAGTGTGTCACCCATGTCTACAGGAGGAAATCTAATTGTTGCCTTAATATGATGCCTTCTCAAGAATAAAAATAAACACTGAGTTACTGCAAAAAAAAAAAAAAAAAAAATCTAATCATCATCTGGCTTTCACAGAATAGTTAGTTTTGTTCAGTAAGTCATCATAATTTCCTTGCACATTATTATTTTTGCAGTATTATTTTTAAATGGTTCTACTGTGGGGCATAGCTATAATTTGCTTATGATGGAAACCAGTTAAGTGTAGCATGTTTTGTCGTGAGCTAGATGGTTGTGTTGTGTTGTTCAGTTTCACAAACAGAGCTTCTGAATTTTGCACAGCAGAATTTCTCATGATGATGTACGGGAGCAGAAAAGACCGGCACAGTGCTATGTGTTTCATGGTGTGCTGTGTGTAAGAGTAATGATGGTGGGGTTTGGTGCTATGTTGATTCCATCTTGGCTGTTCTGCAATAATTCAGGAGAGGAGGAGGAGGAGGAGGGATGGAGATGGTGGGGAGGCACCATTTTACTCCTCCAATCCCCCTTCACCGCCACTGGAATATAATCCGCTGTCTCCTGACCTTCAAATCATGCAGCGCTGCAGTCATTTCAATTGGCCCGGTCGCCATTAGCGTGAAATGTCCTCTAGCCACTCTGCTTCTGCACATGGAAGATTTCCTTTCTCCCAGCATGGCTTCCCTCTTTTACTTTGCTCCTTGCCTCCATCTCACATTCTCTCCACCATGCCCCCTGAAGCCTGGCTGCGATGAAGGGTGGGAACCTCTTGCACTAAGGAAATGAGCCACCACAGGAGATGCTGTTGGTCAAAAGAAAGGATGAAAAACACTCAGTCCATTAGATTCTGATATGTTTGTGTTGCACTATGTTCCATTTGAAAAATATGTTTTAGTGTAATGTACATCATACGCAGTAGATATTTGTTTGTACAATGACTCTGACCTTTACAGACAAGCCTAGTTTCATCAGTGGTACGAACAGCGCATACTGTAACAGAAATAATTACCTTAAAATAAGGGATTTTTATTATAATTACAACAGAAAATAGCATCAGATTTTAAAATGATTCTCTTTTAAGCATAGCCATTAGTGCATTTTAATCTTTTATTCTTTGCCTAGAGACTGCAAATGTAGTTTTACAGTGTTATGGCCCGACAGCTAGTGGTTGCAGGGTTCGATACAGGGTTCATTGGAGCATGGCCCACGTAGTTCCCCTGGCCAAGTGCATCACACTGAGGCAGCAGCCAGAGCCCTCCTTATCATACTGAATAGTGGGAAGAAGATATACTGTCTGGAGTGGAGAAATCACATGCCAAAGCTCAGCATGTGTTATGTTGCTAGTATATAGATAGATCAATTATTGAAAGAGGACATATTTGATATGATCTGAATATTAAAAATATATCAGAGGGCAAGCAGCATTCATGGCTGTCTTCAGATCTGCGCTGAGAGATGTGTGTCAAATCTCCAGAGAGATGCTTTATTCAGAGGGGTCAAGGGGTTCTCAGACTGTTTGATAAGATGCAAGAATTTTTTTTTTTTTTTTGGTTCATTTATAAAAAAGTAGTGTAAAATGTCAGCGGTACCTTTCAAAATTATGTTTGTTATCAGCTTGCCTCATAAATTATTATTCCTCCATATTCATAACCACAGATAAATATCCTCTGACCTAGAATTCATCTCATGATAAAACATCATTACACAAACGCATATCTCAACATCTTCCTATTATTCGTCTTTTTTTTTTCTGAAAGACGTTGTTTTCCTGGGTTTGGCGCTGAGTGAATTTGGCTCACCCTGTCACTGTTTATTATTTTTCTGGGACAATGGCAGTTTGAAATGTGTGCTTGCTACATAAACTGACTGGCTGATGTGTACCAGCTTTGGGGAGAGGAAAAAATGGCTGAGGTGTAGTGGGTGAAGTGATGAAATTTGTTTATGTAGATAGCCATCGTGTCCCTTGGTCTCACACAAGTCCTCATCTGAAACCGTCACTGAAGTCTATTTTTCCCTACTGGATGTTATTACATACAGTGTATGTATTTGTGATTAATGACCCCACTGGGGTATATCCATAATACTATGACCTCAAGGTAAAATTGAAATGCATACACTGGATGTAGAGCATTCTTATATTATTGCCCAATATACTTAGCAGCCATTACATTTGTTGGCACAGGCGAAAATAAAACAGAGGCTATGAGGTTTCAAATCAACAAGGCCACTCAAAGAAATGGACTTATTGGAATTGCATTAAGTTGATTAGACTGAGAAATGAATACTATTTACAGTGCAGTAGTGTTAAACACTCTTGTTTCTCCCAGCTATAGGAGTGCATTGACAGTTGGTCAGCATCAATTAAATCTCTTGATCTGTATATCCTGAGAGGCCGGACTTGTTGTCTTCTAATAAAGCCAGTCTGTGGCAGCAGAATGTTTCATTTCCTCTTGGAGATTGCCCTCAGTAATGCAGAGTGCTTATCATACTCCTGGAAAAAGGACTGCAACAACACGACGTTCTGATGCTTGATACCCAGATCAACCTGAGGCCAACGCTCACAGCACTTCTGAGCAGCTGTTAGACTATGTCTTATTTTTATAGTCGAACCTCTCGGACTCTGTAACCCCCTCACTCACAGCAGGTCTAAATGCTCTTGTCTACATATATTACACATATATTATCAAGTTATCAGTTATTAGTCTTTTTTTTTTTTTTAAGTGGACATGATTTGTCTTACAAAGAACACATGGTGTTTTGGGAACTTTATGAGCGCTTGTATGTGTCTGTTTGTGCAGATGAAAATGAAAAATGGGGTCTGGGAAGGACGGGGTTGTGAGGGGGCCAAGCTGTCCCTGGCCATTCATTCTCTGTGGCTCTCCTGTCTAATTAATGGGCCACGTTCATACACGTTATTGCACCAGAGGGTCTGTCACTCATTAATCATGTGACCTTGTGTGGCACAGTTAATGACCTTGGAGGAGTAGATCAGCTGGAGATGGCTGAAGCTGTGGAATTAAATTGTTTCTGGAAGTGGTCATGGTCACATCAGGTACTTTAACAGCCGCTCTGCTCAGGCCCTTTTCTGTTCCAGCTCGGCTTGTGTGTGGCTCATAGGACATCACAAGCTCTACCACAGCGATGAGCAGGGGAACAGCAGAAACCAGGATTTAGGATTAGAGTAGGCCCACGATGGAACCAATGTTGAACTTAAAATCACTGGGTTATGACTTCATTGGATGATTTGCTGCATGACTACTGTCTGTCATTCTGCAAATCACTCTAAAAAGAACAAACTTTATAAACTTCTTTCACTGAAGTTCCAAGATTAGGGATTTCTTTTTACCTACATGTCAGTTTATTCCATGCACAATGAAGCACCCTGATTTAATCAATACAGTTTTCACCATAATCAAAGATGCATGTTCAGTGTATTTCAAAGAAGCTGGTAAAGATAACTTGCATATATGATTTTAATTAAAATGTCCAGTGCTGGCATGTCTGTTTTGGTTAAAGGAGACATAAAGCTGAGCATTGTCAGCATAACAGTGAATAATATATACAACAAATCACTTGGCTAAAGAAAATATTCTGTGTTATCCACACTTCATAAAATAACCATGCTATTATTATACAGTGTTAATATTAAACTTGAAATGTACTTGATTTTTGAAGAGTTTCTGGGACCAAATGAGATTAAATACAACTTTACTAATATAGTATTATGATCATCAGTATCAGAATGAGCCTGAAATCAATTTTGAAAGACAAAGTGCATCAAGAAACCATGAAGAAGAGATGATTTTATCTGTGATGCTGCTATCAAGCACAGTAATTGTAATTCTGTAACCTCCAGACTTAAAATAAATTATTTTGAGTTTAGAAATAATTTTTCTGTGTCCAAAGTTTAAACGGTGATCGCATTTTAGCTGCCACCTTCTTTTTACGATTGCAGCATTAAAATGTTAGCTTTCTTCTCAGTGACATTGAAATGGAGGGATTTTGTTTATCCCCGCCTTTGTTTATTTAACATTTTGCTCAGCGGGGGAGTTTCAGATAGATTGTTTTCAAGACAGTCCCTGCAGACAGCGAGCAAACACTCTACAGCTTCATCAAACAGAACAATCTTCAACTTTCCCCTTCTGCAGTGTGCAGGGAAATGTGACTGAGAGGAACATCATAATGGAATATGATTGAAAATGATCATCATAATTTTCTCTGTCTGAGTCTGTAACTATATGCAAGCCCTGGTTTTTAGAGGATTTATTTAGAACCATGTGTAAGTGTACCCTTACACCGAAAAAAACAACACATTGATGGATGAAAACATTTTATTTTCATGTGGCAAACATTTGTGAGTTTTGTTATTAATGAATTCATCCGTGCATGATGGTTTCTCGATTTTTTTTTATTTTTTTTTCTGACTAAGAAGGAATTGGCAGATGTTTGGGTACGTGCAATCTGACCTGAAATATAAAGAGATAAAGTTAAAACAAATCTTTTTGAGCTGAGAAGTAAGTTCAGCCCCTGTATTAAATGAGTTCTGAATTGAGCTCATTCTACATTTGTTGCTCCTCTTTGTGAAAATCTGAGTTTTGTTGGTAGCAGGATAGCATTTTTATTTTCGTTTCAAAAATATATTTGCGACAGAAAAAATTGAAAACCCATCAAACAAAGGCGTGTTCTGTGTCAGCATACAAATGTCCAAAGCCTGGTTGGGATAGTCTTGAAGCTTTTGAAATTCCACTCATTAAAATAGACATAAATCCAACACATATAGAGACTGTGCCATTATCTTTTCCGTTTCCTCTACCACCCTCTGTCTTCTTCCTTCTATCTCTCCTTCCTCCATCTTTCTCCCTGTTCCAAGAGCAGGCCTGATTAATATTTTCCTCTGTTCCGTAACCATGGCAATAAGGTCACTGCATATGATACTTAATTGAATCTTCCCAGTGCTTTTGTGTGCATCTCCTGTGTCCGGACAATAAAAATCTTCCACTGATGACTCCAACCCCCTTCCTTTACTCCACTCCCCTCCATCCGTCTTTTCGTTTTGTGCCCCATGAATTTATTCATTTGTTTCCTCTGCTACCTCTTTCTTGTACTCCTTTTCTTTCCTGGCCTCTCTCTGACCTAGTCTTCCTTGTCCTGTCATACCATTTTACTCTTTTTTTCCCTCAAACATTGTTCTCTTGCATGTCTTGTCCTTCAGGAAAGAGCAGTACTGTGTCATTGTCATAGTTTAGGGCTAAATTTGCCTTTCTTTTGTTTAGTCTTTTGTTTTCACCCACCTGCTAGAGCAACACCTAAATTACTTATAGCCCTTTAATGCCTAAATAATGCACAGTAGCCAGCTCTCTTTTTCAATCTTTCCGTTTCTTTTCCCTGGATGGACTCGGCAGCATTTGCATACTCAAATCAAGAACAGCCACTAAATTGATTTCAAATGACACTGATGACTCAAGTGGTAAAACAAAATGCCTGGCAGTCAGGAAACCATGGGGACACAAAGTGAACCACTGACACAGGGTGCCCACTGAGCAGGTGTTCTGATTAATGCCTAACAAATTGGGGCCCTCGAAGATCCGGATATAAGTGGGAGACATGTCCCCTCTTCACACAACACATGGACCAACACATAAACACATGCTGACCGAGTCTTTGTTCATGCAAGTATGGAGGCTAATCCATGACAAGAGGGGATACTGGTTCACAGGGAGAAAACACTGGAGTGGATAAAGAGTAGAGGGGTGAAGAGGAGGTGGTGGTCTATTCGGGGAACTGGCTTTTCAGAACAACACATTGGACACTGATAAAATATACAGCGTTTAATGACAGCTGTGGTCATATTTTTTTCCCCCTATTTTTTTTAATCTAGTTCAGAAGACGTTGCTTTACAGTGCAGTTTACAGTAAAAGCATGATACGCTACCTAGGGATGTAAGAAAATATTGGTTCCACAATACATCGCGATACTTCATTTCAGAACTATACTGTATCGATATTTAAAAGTACGGTATCGATATTTTTAGGTATTTATTCAAATGCAGACATGGCGAGGGTTCTGTTTGGTTTTTGGTTTTCTTTTTTGTTTATAATTTATTTATCATTATTTAACACTGTTTTGTTACATAATGGTTATTTCAAGCATCCTCAAAGCACTTTGTACTGTCTGAGAAACGGATGTTAGCTCCTCTGTTGGGATTACACAAAAATAATATTATGATGTTGGATGATTCAGGGACTGTCCACTATACATTCTATTCACAACTAATAGAATATGAACATTTAAGCAGAATCTTAAACTGTAATGTCTCTGAAACATAATTAATTTTTTTGATATAGCATTAGATCCTGTTCTGAAATTTGTTTAGTATTTGTGCATATTTCTGGTGTAATTTTTCAGGAAATAATCTTAAAAAAAAAAAAAAAAAGAAACAAACAAAGCAAAGAAAAAATTGCCTTTGTTAACAGTATCGTGATATATCGTATTGCGATCCTAGTATTGTGATTTGTATTGTATCACCAGATTCTTGCCAATACACACCCCTAACATTAACGTGAGCCACAACAGGATAAAGTTTTAATGGTCAATAAAATATAACTTAAAGAAAAAACTAATCATTTTGTCATGTTACTCAGCCGGTCATACTCCCAAAAGGTCAATTTTGTAAATGTTACACAGTCCATTGTAAGGGAGTTATGTTTGTTCTAATAAATGCATGACAATGATTTTGAGGCTATCATTAGGCTCAAATAAAACAGTGAACGACAGCGCAAGAGACAGGATGAAAAAAAAATGCACACATCAGATTTGACATATGCACCATAAAATAACCATTAGCAGTTACCTACAATCTGAAGTGACAGTCTATCAATAATGTCAGTCTGAAAATGGGACAGGTTTGTTGCTGTCTTTAAATCACCAGAGACTCCATATAGCAAGAAAGCATGCAGGTATAGGAAATGCATTAGGGCTTGATGTTAATGGGTGTGGTGGGAGCAGTGGCACACCCAGGGGTGCAGGAGAACATCGCTCACATCTCACTGGGTCACAGGCTTTAGACACATGCATGACCTGAGGCTTAATCCTGGATATAACATATATTATCTTACAGCTCCACTGGGTTGTGTGACTTATGCAAATCAACACTAGTAAAACATCACATTAAACATTTGCCACTGGGATAAATTAATTTTCCTGCTATTTTGATGCAAAATCGTGTCTCTTGCTATAAAAACATTTTGAAAAAATATAGAATAATCAATTAATATTAGCGATTTTAATTAATTTTTCTATATTTTTCCAAAATGTTTTTATAGGACTTCACAGGAAACAGCACTATGTTTAACAAATACAGATTTTTTTTTTTGGTCAAATTACATAAAATAATCTAATTTGCACCTTTTTCATGATTAAATCTAAAGTGCACATGTACTGGAGATAACACCAAATTTCACTGTGAAACATATGCAAACATGCATGCAAACCAGCGTGCAAAATTTCAGTTGCAGTCACACACATACATGCAGACTTGCGTTGACTAACCCTCAGTGAAGGGTCATTTGCGTACAATCAAACTTAGTGTTGCATATGAATAGACCTATGAATGAATAGGATGTGCATGCGTCTGCAGGAAACAGCGCCCTGTTCTTTTTTGGGGACCGTGTTTAATATGTAAGCACGTGGAGGCTATAGGATGTCCATCTGCTTCTCACACCCACTCCTCATCCAACCCATTTCTCCCCATGTGCCTATGTAACAGGCAGGCATTGTAGCAACAAGTGTCTGCACATTACCATGCTTGCCAGCTCCCCTCACTTGGCAGCGAGCCTGCTAAGCTGCCCGCCCCCTTATGAGAAAAAGACCTGATTGTGCCAGGGGAAAAAGCTTAGGGGGTACAATGGGAATAGGGATGGGGAGGGGGATGTGATTTACATACTGCAGCTTAGGCGACACTCATCTGATTTTAAACAGCTCCAGAGCAATTAAGGATCATTAGTCCTTTTGTTTTCTGTTGTGGCACAGTGTAGCAGTGACGGCATCTGAGGCGCAGTGCCCCCTGTGGGAGTTGCCTGTGGGTATGTCAGCACTATACACGGTCTGTCTCCCACCCTTCCTCCCCATTCATGCCTCCTCCTCTGCCATTGACACAGCTTTCTTGTGTGTGTAAACAAACACTCAGCACCAGCCTGGCACTGCAAGGGAAGCCACTTTGGCCAAGACCCAGGTCTGGAGTGTGCAGCTGGTACCGGTACAGGCTCCTTATCCTAATTATCCTGAATGTCACCACAATTTATTTCTTATGATATGATTTGCAAATAGGCACCAATCAATTAGGTTTGTTTTTGGTGAATTTGTACACATCCAATAATAGAGTATAAATGGTACAATCTGCTATAGGTTTATTTGTATAGATATGTAAGTATTACAAAGCTAAATGCTAATTTAATATAAAATACTGTGTGATTTTTTTTAATACACAGAAGTAGCATTTTTATTGGTGCCTGTACACAGTAAATGGCAGTGAAATAATACAGATAATTTAAAAAGACCAATCTGAATACATAGTGTAAAAATGAGTGGATGTGATCATGCAGGTATTTTGAATGAAATATAATACAGGAGAATAACATTGCCTCAAGGTCAGTATCGCAGCTGTAATGAAGGCTGGGATGTATTCTTCAATATGTTTATGTCTGTATCTTCCATTAGTCACGTAGCAGGCAGTGTTAAGCACTCCTGCTACAGTGAAAAGGCATCAGAGGCAGCAAAAAGACAGGTATGGTATGAAATGTGAATGTTCACATGTCCATTTGTGTGGCTGTAAGACCCTCCTCAGTTGGTATAGAAAAACACTTACTGCTAATGTAAATAGCAAGGCAGCATAAATCAGGAGCCGCGTGCAGCCCGGGGAGAATATCGTGTAATAGTTATTGCGAAATGAAGTGGCATTGGGATCAATATCCCACTATATCTCACTCTGGCGTAATGGCGCAGAGGGAAGCTGGAGGCCAAGGGAGTCCGGTCCCTCCATCCCACCATGGGCCTATAAATCTGCCTGACCTGCAGCCTGCTTATTAAAGTGCATACACAATCGGCAGCAGCCATCCAAAAATACAAGCTTACTTACTGACCTGGAGTCAGGGGAATGGATGCCTTTACCTTGTCTGAGGGCAGGGGTTAAAGGCTGATTGAGGCTATAGCATCATCTCGCTGTGTTGTAAAGAGAAGCAGGGAAGCACTGGTTTTATCTCAGCATTAATAATACTTATATAATTTAAAGGGGAGTTGAATGTTTGAGCTGCAGTGGATGCTGTAGATGAATTATGTCTAACATCAGTGTGTTGTGTGTGTTTTTTTTTTTTTTTTTGCAAGTCTGTTTGTATAGTATCTTGAGACAAAACTTTTTTTTTTCTACTATCATCCTCTCAATACTGTAGATTATTTACCAGAATTAACAATAAAAAATATATATTTCATTGTTTGCTAAGAAATCTGCAGTGCTGTCTAATTATTTCATAATAAATGAAAAGAGAACACTTCTCAAGGTTGAGATTTTCCTTCTTATAAAGTATTCTTTCAACTTTAAGTTTGGATTTTATGACAGGAGCGCCAAATGATGGAGTATTTTTGTGCATTTTTATCATCTTGGTATTGTGTGAGTGTGTTGTGTGTTTGTCAGAAGTACATATAGCATCAAACCGGTAAATAGGCTAAGAAAAACATACCAACTGGATAAAGCACAGGTGTTGTAACATTATAGGTCTTTTTTTTTTTTTTCAATGTACTTCTCAATTTTATTTTATGTATACAATGTCTGTCCTTTTCTTGCCCCCAGGTTGTAATATAACTTCATAACAAACAACATACAGCCTGCAGACAGAAATGACTGCAAAATAACAGTTGTGATGATAAGGACTGTCTCTTATTTGTTAGATTATTCAGGTTTTATCCATTCATACATAAGATCTTGTTGCAAGCCAAGTATAGCCTTGGGGCAGATATTATTAGTCAGTAAGAAGGGTGTTGGCAAAAAGCTTATGAATTAGTGAGACCTGAGGTTCACTTTTGTTTTCTTAGAGACAAGTGTTTGAAGCATATATAACTGAAGACTGTGGTCACTGATGCACATTTCTTATGTTTTTGCAGGACTGTGAAGGAAGCTTTCCTCTACTTCACAGTTGGTAAGTGTTTCCTTGAAACTTTTTTTCTCATTCTAGTTGCACAACCTGTGGGGGAAAGAATTACGAGGTTTATATTTTATACATTTATTCTCCAGACTAACTGAAAACTTGGAGTGAAAAAATATCAGTTAAAGATTTGAAGTAATGTAGAATTATGAGAAAACATGCTCAAATATATCCGCTCATCCCATCTAAACCGTAACCTATCAAAGGAAAATCAGTTTAAAACATTGATTTTATTAGATTTCTAATATGTGATGTTGGAATTGATAAACATGTTCTGTACTTGATTGAATGAAATAGAAAGAGGGTTTTTACTTTAAACAAAATCAGTAAAATTGTAGACTTTTCTTAGACTGCAAAGAAATTAAATAAATGGGTTATGTTATAAAAATGTGGAAACTGTAGTTCTAATTTTTTCCTAGAACAACTAAATACACAAGCAACTGGAGATTTAGAAAAAGGTCTACATTTAGTCACTTTACAATTCAAGAAAAAGAAAACAATATATCAAAATGGCAAGGCATAACACAGAAGTAATGTTTTAAGATGTATCTTTATTTATCATAAGTATATTTAATGAAAGATAATATCGGGCATTTTATAAATACTTGAAAAGAGGCCTTCAGATGTGAAAGAATAAACCTGTAATTAGTGTGTTGTCATTTCTTTGTGAATTTAATACTTATAAAGCAGTGTCCAATTTACATCAGAGTAATAGAAATGTATTTTATTGTTACACAGTAATAATTGTATGTTTTTCAAACAGAGGTTGAATAATATTTTATAATATTCAATTTGCAGAAAAAAAAAAAAACCCTGAATTATTATCTCACTAACGACATGGCTGTTAACATATCATATGCCCATTTAGTGTTTAATTGATTATATCAGAGCTGCACTAATTTCATTGCAAGCTGATGGTTATATAAACACTTTTTAGATACTTTCATGGTGGTTTATGATGATGATGGTTTAATGAATTCAGTCTTCAGTCAAGAGATCCTTCCTTCCATTCAACCCCTGTAAAATTTGTGTAGTTATTCTACACAATCTACTTGAGTGTGATTTTATAGCTCTGTGTATTGTATCTCATTGCAAGTATATAACAACCTGGATGTGCACACATTTCAAACATGCACACGTACACAGAGGAGAATAAGGGTTTATATGGATTGTATCTGCACATGAATCTCAATTGCAGAGTAATTTAGTCACCAGCGTTTTCATGTTTGATTATTGTTTTGTAGTTACTTTATTCGATCAAAAGCCTCACAAATACACGCAGTATTTGGTAACATTGATGTGTGAGTGTCCTGATGTCAAATGGAGAAGGTTAGCAAGTTCAGAGGACAAGGGTAAAGCAGGTGTGGACAAGAGCAGAGGCTGATTTCCGATTAGGACATAAATAGAGGGGATGGGGGCCACACCAGACTACACCACTCACTGTTGGTACTGCAGGTGATACCCTTAACAAGATCTGATGTGTGGTAGTCGCATGTAAATGCGCAGCGTAGACTGACCTTTGCCCTCTGTGTGTGAGGATTTGTGACCAGTGGGTGACCCGTAATCCTCTCCTAAATGGTTTGACAATAGACAGATGTATTGATCTGGTCAGTCTTCTGGTGAAAGGGTCAAGAGCCTGACACACAGACTGTCTGCTTTGTGTCTGCAGGTAGAGTGGCGTCCCCATTACTGCGCCTCCTATTGTCTTTCCACCACCTGTAGTTATATTCAAGGCTACGGTGTGTGTGATTCATTTTTCAGTTCTAGGATGGACAGACTTCATACGTCTGTTCCCACGTCACTTGCTTCTCTACCTTAATTAGGATTACAATAAAGCTATGTGTAAAACATAGAAAAAATAACACATTAGAGGTTTTTTGACAGCCTCAGGAAATAGCTTCTTTTTCTCTTTAAGACTGCACAAATTGCTTAAAGCAAAGCTTATGTCTGAAAGCTTTGGTAACCTACACCATCTAACCCCCCACCCAAAAAAAACACACGTCTGCAAGCTGTCTCTCCAAGCCCCTCGTTTTCCCCAGTACGCCTGGGCGGCTGCTCTCCTCGGGGTGAGCCCAGAGAGGACTGGCCAGCTCCCACATCTGGCCAAACAGAAGAACAGAGAAAACACTAGGAAATTCTCTCGCTGTCCACTAGTTCTCCCTCTTGCATGCTGAAACCTTCCCTTTCTCTCTCTCTCTCTCTCTCTCTCTCTCTCTCTCTCTCTCTCTCTCTCTCTTTTGGATTCTTTGGAGTGACCGGTGATAGAGCAACATCTGGAAGGAGCAGCAGTTTTCTTTCCTTGTATTTTTTAGGGAGATCTAGGCCCCCGATAATCCGTCTCCCTCCTCATTAAAGGGGCTGAATAAACACAGGCCTCTTCCAGTTGTTCCTATGAATTTCCTCACCAGGCGTCAGGAGACCCAAGCAGGAGCTACCGGATCAAAGCTGCCGGCAGCCCCATGTGTGCCGAGAGTGAGAGTGTGTTCCGGGGTTGGGCCCATTACCTTTCTCCCAGGGAGCCCCAGAGGCTCCTAGGTCAGAGGCTGTCAGCTCTTTTGCCCAAGCTCAGAGGGGAAAGGAAAGGAAAGGAAAGAAAAGGAAAGGAAAGGAAAGGAAAGAGGACACATAAAGAGAGCCAATTTCTTCACAACAACAAACAACATTTACATGTAAATTTCACACAGTGAAATACAAGTGAGCTTAATTCACAAAATGGTGAAAATATATTTGAAAATGTATTTACACATTCATGTGAGAATGTAGTTTCAGGAGCTCCAATTCTATAAACAGAACAAGCATATTGTCCCAGCTGATGTGTGTGCCACTCTAATGCACTGACCCTGGTGTGACATTAATTTTCTAATTCCCTGCACTTCCTGGCAATCAACTTAGAGGGGCAGTGGTTCGCTGAAAAAGTTTGCAGTGGAAGCAATTAAAGGAAGAAATCTAAGCAATAGCAGCAACAACAGCAGCAGCAAAACCAACAGAGGCAGAAGAGGATGATGCCTCACACTGTAATTGTTACTCACTTACTCAGGAACATGATAAATTTTATCAAATTGCATCCCTTGCGCACTTAAGAAAAAAAATCACCAGTATTAAATGGTCAATGTAATTAACTTACCTGGCTCCTCGCTGCATGATGGGTGCAGATATGGTTAGAAATGACCATAGTTTTTTTTGTTTTGTTTGTTTGTGTATGTACATTGTGTGTGTGTGCATGGGTGTGCGTGTGTACAAATGGCCCTGTGGTCGTCATCAGGCTCCCATCAGCCCCTCCATTAGTTACTGAGCTGTGGGTCTGTGCTGGAGTCTACCTGCCCTGAATACAGATGAGTAGAGGAGAGTATGGGCAGCAAGCACAATGAAGACAAACACACATGGACACACACGCTCATAAATGATAGCATTAGCATATTATCTACTTTGACATACAGTGACATATTTTGACGCACACTCATAATCAAAGTAATTGCGTTTTATATACCTAAGTGACTGGGAGGTTGCATCATATGCACAGAACAATCCTAAAATCATTAAAAGCATTTCTGTATTTCCTCTGGCTGATAAAAGCCAACATGTCTGATTACTGCCTATCACTGGACACTGACACTGACGCCTGTGGAGAGCACTTCATCTGGTGCAGGCAGATCATAGCTTACACATTCTGAAATAACGTCACACACAGCAGAGTACACACACTGGCAGCCCAGCACAAAGGCAAATATGGTTGCATACTTTTCTTCTCCTTCTGGAGCCGCAGACTCACGTGCTCGTGACAGGAAATCTGCTGGCAGTCATTACGCCGAGCCAAGCAAACACGCAGCTGCCACGCTCACTGATAATGTTTTCACATGTGCCGCTGCTATGTTGTAGCATAGGCACAGGCACGTTTGTATTCTCACACACACACGCACACACACACACACACACACACACACACAACTTGAAAATGAAATGATAAAAATTTATGTGGCAGAATATCCATTTACATGGATTTTCTTTTAATATAACCCTTCAACCAGTGAGTCTCTCTCATTTCTTTTAGATTTAGATGCACTTTACTCTTTCTTGTTTTGGGGAAAAAAACATCTCATTTCAGAACAGTTAATTATGGTTTTCTATTGATCATTCAGTGTTTGAAAACTGCAGACGATCATTCATATCCTTAAAATATCAAGATTTTTTTTTTTAAAGACAGAGACTAAGCCACAAACCAAGAATAGATTTAGAATGAATTCACAGAGGCTGACAGTGCTTTTTAGAATCACAAGCTGTGAAGATAGGATGGAGGCACAAGGGTACAGGAACCCCATCAGTGACTATGCTACTGCTCAGTGAGATGACGGAGAGGAAGTTGGTGTCCAAGTTGAGTTCAAGGCCGAAAACCGGGGTAGTGCCTTTAGGTTCAAGCAGGAGCTGTATAGGGCACAAGGACTGGGGGAAGGGGAGAGGGTATGTGATGGCTTCTGTATGTCCCTCTGGCAGCGCAATGGGACCCTAGGGAGACCTGGGTCAGGAGGCCTCTCTCCAGCCCCCCACCCCCCACCCCCCCATTACTGTGCCATTTAAAGCCACCCAGCTTCTATTTCCTCCAATAAAAACTAATAACCTTTTCTGTCGGAAATCACGGCAGCTCTAGAGTGCTGGAGCAGGGGCCTGGCTGGATGGCCTGTAATTGCAGTCCAGAAGTCCCCCTTTAGTTTATTTTTTGCAGTATTTTGGATTTGATTTTTTTTTTTTTTCAACCCAGTCCTCTTGGTCCTTTGCGCTTTGCGGCTGATTGCCTACGTAGCTCGCCCCACACTCAGTAATCAGACAGGAGCTGGAGAGGGGGCAAAACAGCAATTCAAGGACCTTTTATAATTGGGAGGGATTTGGAGGGCAGTTGGACTTTACATTTGGTGTCAGAATAGGTAGTGATGGTGACTGTGCAGGCTGAATAACAGAAGTAGCAAAGCCCCCTGCTGCAGTCAAGTAGTCCATTGTGAGGCAGCTATGAATAGTATGCATGTATGTCTGCTGTGGTAGAGTCCATGTTAGTGTTAGGAATGTTTCTACAATGTCACTGGAATGAAGTGTTGGTAGCATCCTGTGGCTGATGTCATCTTTATAATCATGTAAAAAAAAAACATAACGTGGACATAGAAAATTAGGTTTGTATAAAAATTTTTTTTTTTTTTTAAAAGCATCGCATAGCCATTTTTTTCTGTGTATTTTACCCAAAAAACTACATTGTACAATTCATTCATATGTAAAACACAGTTGTGATCAGTTGTAAGGTCATTTTTTACATTATAGATGAATTTCTGGAAACCTCAAAACCAGAAAATAATATACAGCAATGTAGCACATTATATAGCACATACTGTCAAAAAACAACAGAAGCCCAAACCCGTGCATTTCATATTTATATCTTTGTAGCATAATTTTAACAGCTGCGGTTTAGTTAGTGAATCTGCTATGTTGTAGCTAAATTAAAATGATTTGACACACCCAGCAATTTCTTGCCAGGTCTGGGTTAGCAGTAGGATTGGCCTATGAATGAGGTAAATTCTAATTCAGCTCTGCTCAGGATGCCCTGGGGCATCGAGCCCAGCTTGTCCAAAACTACAAAAGGTCCAGAGTGTGGCCTTAAGCAAAGTGCAGAGTGAAAAGAGCTGTACCTGTACGGTTCTTCATCTGTGCTGGGATAATTACAGTCCGCTTTATCCAAATTAAATGTTTAAATTAGCCAATTATTTTATTTTATTTTTATTTTTCATTGTATATCACAGACAAAGAAAGGTGAAAGTCACCAGAAATCCAGCATCCATCTGGTGAAATTCAATCAATTTTCAACCCTGCGCTAATTAACTATTAGCTTAAAATGTGTGATTGATTTCTCTTAAATATTTGCACAAATTATTCAAATGAAACATAGTCTTCTACAGTCAGAGAAAAGGTCCATGACTGTGAAAGGTCTTTTAAAGGCGCAGGAGTACAAAATTGGGGGTTCATGAATAAAGTCTGGGGTTAAATAAATTGGCCTGTTTTTAATTGCATGTAGAGAAGGGTGTGCTTGGGGAGGTACAGTGAGGTACTAATTGAACAGAACTATAAGCACTGTTAGGGTCACAGTTTTGGTCATCAAGTTGCACTGCATAGACATATGGGCAGCCACTGCCCCCCCCAGGGCATAGAGGCCACAGCCCAGCCTTCCCTTCTGACAGTATCAACAAAATAAATGTCATCCAGCAGAACGGACATTGTTGTTTTTCATAATGCAAAGATTTAGGTAGGTATTTTTTGTAGTGTAGAATGGTGATGCTGACTTGTCGATAAGAGAAATCTTTAAAGGTGTTTTATCATGCTGGTTTTATAGAACAAACTGTACATGAAATAAGCTCTATTTAATTACCTGCATTCTTTGTAGTCGGTTCAACTTTTCATTAATGAGCTTATTTTCGTTTCCAATCCTGAAACCTTTCTTTTTTTTATGATGAATATAATAAGTAAAACTCTCCTGCACCAACATATACTTTATTATATCTTAAGAAGAAAAACAATATCCTAATTGGCTTCACTGTATCAAAATGATAGTGTAATAAGATATCATAAAGCCACATGATCATTTACCATCTGTGGTTATTATTACATAGATGCGTGAGCTCTGTATATTGAACATGTAAAAACAATATTAAGATTTAAGTGACAGCATAGATCTCAGAAATATACACCAGAGAATAACGAAAAAAAAAAGAAAAAAGTAATTGGCTGAAGGTTTTTAGCGTATTGTATATTTCTTTGTTACTCTTTGCTTTGCTTACATGATCATTTTTGGACTGTGTATTAAATGTGTAATTGTGAAGCAGATGAGACACAAAAACATCTCAGTTTGGGTCTTGCCACTTCTAAGGCAATGAACTTGACTTGAAACTTCAATTGGACAGTAATACACCATAATGAGTTGATCAATAACAATTATGGAGCCTCCATACTTAAGTTTATACCAGGCACAGTTGTATTCACGCATTCACAAACGCATGCATGTTTGTGAAAGAGGCAAAAAAAAAACATAGGGTTTTCAGTAGGGGTGTAAGAAAATATCGGTTCTGCAATATATCACGATATTTCATTTCACAATACTGTATCGATATTAAAAAGTACTGTATCGATATTTTTAGGTATTTATTTAAATGGGAATATGGCAGAGGTTTATTTTTGTTTTTTGGTTTTCTTTATTGTTCATATTTAATTTATTACTATTGAACACTGTTATTAAATAATGGTTATTTGAAGCATCCTAAAAGCACCTTTTTACTGTCTGACAGAGGCAAATGTTAGTTCCTTTGTTGGGATTGCACAAAAATAATGTTATGATGTTAGTTATGAACTAATAGAATAGTAACATTTGAGCAGGATCTTAAACTGTAATGTCTGTAAAACATAATTTAAGTTTTAACAGAGGAAAATTTTGTGATGTAGCGTCAGATCCTGTTGTGATCAAATAAACGTGTTAATATTTGTGCATATTTCAGGTGTAATTCAATTCTTCAAGGAAATAATCCTTTTAAAAAAAGAAACAAACAAAAAATTGCCTTTTTAACAGTATCATGATGTATCGTATCATGATCCTAGTGTTGTGATTTGTATCGTATCGCCAGATTCTTGCCAGTACACACCCCTAGTTTTCAGTATATTCATATTAAAAAATGGACTACCTGTAGTAATAAATTGATAAATCTTGTACAACATGGGCAGCTTCAGGTCTGTTTTAGCCAGGGTTGGCTGTGGATAGGTACCCCAAACAATATTAATGAAGCTGTGGAGAAGATCAGACTACTGCTGGAGATGCTAAAGTGAGACAACCAACTGGAGAGGTTTCCTAACAGCCTAAATAGGCACTGTAAAATGACTTTCCCGCCAAACCTTAAATTAAATTCTCTACCGGTACAGTAAGAACCTTACCTTTCCTTATCTTTAAATAACACAGCACCAACACATACAAAATTACCCCTCAACTACCGGCTATTCACTCAAATTGCTTTCGATGTACAGTGTTGTAATGAAGCCTTGGTTGGTTTTGGGTGACCATAGTGTTTACTGTACATCAGAGGCTTGGGTTTAAGTGTTGGAGAGTTAAAATATGTGTCTGTGTCTGAGCAAAGGTCCGTCATTTTAAAGTGTGACTCACAACCTGTGTCTGTTTGTATGATTCAGATGTGTGTGTGTGTGTGTGTGTGTGTAGACCTGTGCATTTTGCTTCTTCTCCTCACTCGCAACTAAAAAAATAATAATACAGGGCTTCACACATGTTTATTTTGTAATTGGGATTCTGCTACACAGTGCAGTACATACCAATTATATTCTCTTGTGTGTGCATTTCATTTAACACACTGTAAGTAAAGGGACATGGGCAGTGATTTGCCTATTAGATTTTTCAGGCTGATCATTTGAGAGTGAATTCCAAATAACAAGAAACAGCACTGTAAATAATTATGAATCTAATTTTATTTCAGCCATAAAAATGAAAAAAAGATGATATTCAGGATAATTTGATCACTATCCGGCAGCATTAAAAACAAAAATATATAACCAATTTGCTTCAATAATGGACCATTTAGGCTTCTATGTTTTTGCAGCTTAACTCTTAAGTAAATCGTCACATAAGTCAAGAGCTTGTGTGGCTTGATAAATTAACCTTTCCTGCTTGCCTTTTTTCTGTCCTTTCTATGTGTTTCTGTTTTTGTGTTTCAGAGTATTACTGTATGTTTGTGTGCACACTTCCTTAATTGCATTAAGAGGATGACGCACTTTCTTACTCTGTTTAAGCTCACTTTAATTGCCTCTGAATGGTGCGCTAGGGAAACCGGGACTGATGGCACAATGTGGACATGCAATTAGCTATCTCTCATAAGACGCTCCGGGGAAAAAGAGAGGGCTCCAATTCATAAAGGAATTTCTCACAGAAGGCAACAAATGCTATTTTGTGTCACTGCTGTGGTGGCATCTTGATGGAATGGCATTTCATTCATTAAAGAATCAGACATTCAGAGAAAGCAAGACAGAGACATCCAGTCAAAGAGAAAGAGGAGGGACCACGATAAAGGGGGGAAAAATGTGCAGTGGCAGAAGATATAGGTGAGGTGCAAATAAAAAATGAGAAGAGAAAGACAGAAAGAGTTAGTGAGATAGGAAGGGGTGAGGAAAGAGTGATCGATGTAGTTCGCAGTAGAGACACAGAGATATGCGTGCTCTGGTGAATTCTCACTTCAGTTTGGAAAGAGTGCAGCAGTGATGGCACAATGACAGCATGGCTCCAGAAACTGCCAGGCCTTTGCAGTTTTACATATTCAATTCAGTCAGACACATCCAGCAGAATGTGAAGGAGGTATAAAACATTTCTGAATCATAGGAAGCCAAAAAGTAACACTATTTTACAGGTCTGGGCTTTGTTGATGAGGCAGAATAATTAAAACCAACAAATACAAGCTAAATAGCAGTAATTTGACCCCTTTGTAAAGTTCTCTCATGTCTTCTCCAAATTCACGGTCTATAAAACTCATTTACTTTATAAATATTAATTTCTATATATCATTTTAGGCATGTCTGATATAGCTTGACAATAATAATGTAAGTAGCTCTTAAAACGTGATATTAGTTTACGATCCTTTATCTAGATTGGACAGGCTGCACATGCATTTTTCATGTGTATAAATTTATAAGTGTAAGACATTAAGTGAATGACGTCATGCATTAGGTTAATGGCATTGTTGCGACACGTATCACAAGCTTTTAATACTATACGGTGCAATAGGTAGCTCAAACAGCATCGCTGATGCTTTCCATCTCCTCTGGTTGCCCCTCCTTTTTTTCCCCCATCTCCTTGTGCTCATTTTTCCTATTCTTTTTTTTCCCCATTTTTCATTTTTCTACGCACCCCCCACCCCACCCCACCCCACCGATACCCCTTCCCCCATCTTGGACAATCTCTCTCTGTCTCTTGCTGTCTTTCCTGTTCTTCCTCCCTCCCTCTCTCTCTCTCATCCCAACTCCATTCTCCCCATCCCTCCCTCCACTCTTCTTCATTTAATAGTGGACCTCAGAGTGGTTGCCATGTCGACCAGCCGGCATATTACTATGGCAACCGGTCTGAGCGAGACGAGGCTGCTGATTAGGGAGAGATGTCTAGTGTAGCCTGGCCAGCGGAGGGTGGGGAGGAAAAGGGGGAAATGGTGTTGGGGTGCTAGAGGGGGGTTGTATATTATAGGTATGAATGTGTGTGTGTTTGTGTGTTTGTGTGTGTGTGTGTGTGTGTGTGTGTGTGTGTGTGTGTGTGTACGCATCTTTAAAAAAAAGAATTTGTGCAGGCTAGTCAGTTCTCTAATACTAAGCCAAAGGACATTTTACTTCAGATTTTAGATCACACTGTTTCCTTCAGTCATGTTGCATCTAGATATGTCTGATGGTTTTTGCTTTCTTTTAAAGAAATAAGAATCTCTTAATCTTCCACTGGGCTCACTGTTATCAGATTGGCTTTTTATGTACAGTTGACCTGATATTCGTAACTTCAGTGCACCCATGGAAAATTCCCTTAAAAAGAATAGTAATACCAGTCATTTCCATATGTATAATACAGGAACAACCTGAAGTTTTTCCTGGAGGCCCAAAGCTTTATCCTACTTTCTTTCAGTGGTGCACGTGAACCTGGACTAGGCTAGAGACGGTGCTCTTACTGTGTTTGGGCAGAATTATATCTGGTGTTATGACATCTGAGGGACAGAGCAGGCAGCGCTGTTAAAAAGCACCCTCCTTCAAGAACACTAATGAACGCTGTAGAGGATGCCTCAGACCTCCCAGATCCATCAGAGAAACTAATTACAAGATCCAATTAAAGAGAGAGAGGGAGAAGAAGGGAAATAAAGAAAAAGAGCAAGAGAAGATGGGGGGGGGTAGGGGTCTCCCTTTACCATTGACCCAGCCAAGCCGTCAGCTCATTCAAGACAGTAATTATAGCTTATTTATTATTCATCCTTGAGCTAAATAAGAGTGTGACATTTCAATAACAATAATAAGGGCAGAAAAAAGGCTGCACAAACTACCGACTTACTAATTGCAGTGCTCAGAGATTAAATGACTGGAAAAATGTTGTTATTTACTTATTCATAACATCTACAACAGCCTTAAGAGCACAGCAATGCACTTCACTGGAAATGAGTCTAAGGGGCTCTCTCATGAGAACTCCCCGGTGGACATAATCCTCAGCAAAACCAGGATGCCATGCTTTTCTTAACAAGTGTTTTTTGGGATGTCTCGAGCAATGGGCAGAGACTTAATGACTCTTTCTCTCTCTCTCTTTCTCTCTCTCTCACTGTTTTTATTGTAACCATGTCTCATTAGAATGAGCTGCGCAATCTAGTGTGCAGTCTTAAATTGTCAACACATTTTAAACCGTTGGCTTCCAGCGGTTTAAGCAGTATATAAAGTTAACTGAGATAATAATTTACAAAACATCCTTGAGATTAAATTCATTTCCTAAAAATCATTATCATCAGTTTATTCAGCTTGGCCTTCACTGCCTGCCTTTCCACCTCTCTTTCCCCTAAGATGAACTCTGAGGCACCTCATTAAGACTGCCAGCTCTTGGCCTCATTGGCTATGGCAGAGGTGAAGAATATCACATAATCATGAAGTGGAGATGGCATTACACTCATCACAAATTATAGATGAGTTTTACTGTGTGGCGGCAGACCTGGCAGACTAGTGCTTAACTTAAGTGACTGTTACAGTGGTCTTCAGCCCCCCCATCCTCCACTTAGTGTTACATTAAGTGAGACTGTCTGTCCTAACATCAGCCGTTTGTGTATCATATCTCACATTACTGAATATCTTCCTTATTTTCTGCAAACTTTCCTTTCCTGTCTTGCTTTACCTTATAGTGGCTCAGTGAAGACAGCAGTGGTGGTCTAATGACTACCTCACTGCTGACCTGTTGTACATAATGAAGCATTTCTTTATCCAAATCAAACCACGAGTAGTGTGAAAGTCCATAACAAAACCCACCAAAACTGTAATTGACTGGTCTTACTTTTGAATACCTTCTGTTGAAAGACGACTTTGTTGTCGTATGTGATTTACCTGCCAGGTAGTAAGAATAACCTTATGTTAGGCCTAGTGAGGTTTCTATTATGGCGCTGAGCAGGAGGGAAACAAAGACAAACAGCAATATGTGATTTGCCTTTGATTTCATCCATTTACATCCAAGTGTTTCTCATGCTATTCAAAAACTCCATCACTATAAGAGGAGGGAATGATGTAGTGCGATGAAACATAAGCCTTGTCATGTGTCCCATTGCCGTGGGGCAGCACTGCAATATTCTATACTTGCTTTCGTTTCCTCTTAATGCTGTTGTCCTTGTGTCTCATACGAGCCTTGTTAATATACTTATATTGGATGAATCATGCAGAGGCAGACTGCAGACAGTGTAAATGAATAGTCAATATTTGGAGATATAGTGAAGCTATGTTAAGAGGCAAGTATATCCACTTAATGGTTGACTTCTTTCTTAGAATATTTTATTTAATGCTCATTGTATATATTTGAGAGTTTGCCTGTAGTTTGTGCCTTATATTACACAAAGGGGTGACATGTATAAACCCATATTTGCCGCTATACACTTGGTTGAACATACACACCAGCAGGGACACAAACCTTGACCTTGCAGAAATGTAACATGGGAATAGTCCAGTGACCTATGGAGGATGGGCAGTTTCCTACTGAAGGCCTGAAATGTTTCTTTTCTCCTTCTTCAGATTTTCCTGGTCTTTCTTTTCCAGTTGTGGGTTCCTTATACCCTTCTTGTGTCTGGGGGGTGGGGGTGGGTGAGTAGGTGGGGGTTGTACCACTTAACAGCTTATACGGGACATGTCCTCAGACAGAGCCATTGATTTTATTGATTCATTCATTTGAGGTTTTCCCCTACAGTTGTACGCTCCTAGTTTTTGTCAGGGGGCTGAGCTTACACATACAGCCACACATACACACACACACATACACACACACACAGTTATGGAATTTGGTGGAGGGTTTTTGTTGTGAAATAGAAAGCTCAGGAAATACCATGTCATTGTATTTTTTTTCTCTTTGCAAGATGTCTAGAAAAAAACAGTTGTGTAGAGCAGGTTATGTACACATTTAAGATATACTGTCCCCCAGGTCTTGTTTTATTTACCTTTCTTATGCAAATTGTGTGGAAACTATCCACATGATTGCACACACTAGGCCGTATGTACTGGATCACCACAGATGCACAGCCAAACACGTTGGCCTATTGCTTTCTAAACCCACTTAGACAAATACATACACACTGACCAGATCACACCCCTCGGGGCTGTGGGGCAGTGCTTGAGCAATGTGTCCCCAGGGGGCTGATATTTTATAGTTTGTGTCCATCAGTGCCGTAGCCTGGGGCGCCAGGGTTGACAGTAAGTGCTCTCAACACCGGTGACACTGATTCATCTGAGCTATGACACAGATGAGAAATGGAGGAAGGGGGGGGGGGGGGGGGGGGGGGCAACCAGAATGAAGTATCAAACACCTAAAATCTGCATGTATTTTGAGTAAATTGCTCTTTTAAATGAGTACAATGATGTACATATACTGTATACCCGGACCGGTTCTAGTGCGCTATAAAGTTACTGAGCATCAGCATGCATGTGTTCATACGTGTTCACCATAACACACGCGGTTGTACGATGATATGGCGGTCTCATAGGCTAGACTAGGTAGATTGGCTTGAGGAAGGGACTCCAATCTAACATGGCATTTCAATTTCTCATTCCCCCTCATGCCTGTGCTGTGCACTGCTGCACCTCTTCTACATATATATAGGGAGGACGCCTCTGAACCCCAGCCTTCTGGATGCGCATACTAAGCAATCAATGTGTCACCTCTTCCTGACAATCCTATTTTTTTTCATATGGGGGCCTTGCTCATTTTTTCTTGTCAGCAGAAGGTAATTTGCTGTATTGTGATTCAGTCCTAAAACTTGGTGACGAGGTGTCTGATAAGTCGCTACCTCCCTTCTGTCTCCCCCTCTGCAGCCCCCTGCATCACCCACAATATTAAAAAAAAAACTGAAGGAAGCACCCAAACCCCCATCCTATCTACACCCAACTTCACCCCCACACCCCTGTCCCCACTTTACACACCAAGCCCAACATAGTTGTATCTGAGGCGGGCTGCTAAATTAGATAAGCGGGGCTGTGGCGCAGCGCCCCTGATTAATAAAAGATGCAGTGCTCCCTGGGGATGGCCCCTCTGAGGGCCGAGCTCAGTCTACCCACAGACAACGGAGTGTGCTCTCACACAATGAACAGGAAATGGAGAGAATGAACCAATCATGGAAATATACCATTTGAAGCACAACTGTCCCGTGGCCCTCTGTAACATTATGTATGCATTATAATACATGATAACTAATGTTGAGAGTGAAGGAAAGAACAAAAATATTAATAAAAGCATTTCCTGCTCTTAACTTATTTTGGACAGAACTGAAGCTTGCCTGCTGTTTTATGCCCTTCAGCAGAACCTCTGAAAATTCATGCTCTTTTTATTCATGCCTCCAAAAGTGCACATTTGTACACATGTTGCTTATTATGCATTTTGTCATTGGAGCTGAAAGAAAGGGGCAGCTGAAATCCTCAAAAGTGGCAACATTCATTTTTTGACACTTAGTCGACCACTGATAACATTTCTTTGATTGTGAGATTAAAGAGTAAATAGTACTTCTCCTGATTTCAGAGCCTATTATAAAACAGACTTACATGGTTATTATCCACCATGTTTTTCTTTTTTTTCTGGACATTTGCATAAAACAGGAGTATAAATTCCCTGGTTCCCAGAGCAGGCAGTATCGACAAGATGTTTCTGTTGTGTTGTCATATTCACTGTACAGATTCATGTAACTGTTATCATGCAGTTACCTGTCATACATGTATATTATGGAATCAGATGTTTGTCATCATACTCAACTATTGTATTGTATGGTATTGTATTGTTTTCTATTCTATTCTATTCTATTCTATTTTTATATACGTTATCAGAAAATGTGTTATCTTAAAGAAGCATTTACTTTTCAAGGGCGTATCCAAGAGTAGCGTTGTTTACTGTTTAGACCTTGAGTAATAAGATTTTTCATTGTTAATTCAACAAATGCATATTGTTGGAGAAGAATGATAACACCACTAAAATATTTATGATTTGTAAAAGTATCTCTATTAAAGTGAAATAAGTCACCTCTAAAACGTTAGTCTAACAATTACAGATGACGCAATGCTTTGCTTGTGGTTTTACTCACTAAATGACATAGATACTTAACATATGAATCAGTGAAAGTATCTTATAAAATGTATTTTTAAAACAGTGAATTCAGTGATTCAGTACAAATATGTTTATTTGAAAAAACAAAACAATATTAAATGTATTTTGTCTTCTGTACATTTTTCCTGTTTCTACTTATGCATGAGTCACAAATGAAACATTTTACAATATGTTTTGTATAACAATTTTCTGTGAATGTAACTGTAATTCGTCCATTTTTATGAGTAATTAGGGCTGAACAACTAATCAAAATATAATCAAAATTGCAATATGGTCAAGTGCCATATTCAAAATGTGATGACAACTAAATTTTTACTTTAAGTAAATGTATCATAACATATCATTGCAAATTAACCTTTTTGGTGCTGCAGAAAAGCTCACACTCACAAATTTTTTAGATTTTTTTGTTAAAGTGAAATGTAAAAGATCCCACAAAATCATAACTCATATCAAAATTGTGATATCTGTTGAAATAATAATAAAAATGTTTTTTCCACATGTTTCAGTCCCAATGTAAAAATGAAAGCTTCAAGAGATTTGTAGCATGTTCATGTTAGTAATCAAAACAACTTAAACAATTTTATATTTTTTCCGTCTGTCTGTGTGTGACTTGAATGTGTACCTGAGTAGAAGGGTGTGCAAAAAAAGGCTAAAGGATGCTCAGCTACTTTTCACATCCACAGCATCATGTTGTCATGTCTTTTCACTCCTATATGTGCTCCATTCACATTCGTCACCTAATGGCTTTGTTACCAGGAGGATATTATCCCTCTTGCTACTCATGTTTATAAGACAGCCAGCAGTGATCCAGTTGCCTATGGAGACTGCTGAAATCAAGGCACTATCATCATGCGGGGTTCCTTTCAAATTGTGTGTATTAAAGCTGTTCCCTTTAGTACTCACATAATAATACAAAATCATGCAGTGAAACCTGCTTGTCCGACACCAACAGACAGGTTTACTAGGCGTATGCAGAGCCATCTCAGTCCCAAACAATCAACATGAATCCATTTACACATTGCCTCATATGTGCGCATGTGCACTCATGCAGCCACACGGCTGTAGCAGACATGTTTCTCCTCTGAGCTGTGTTGGTGGTGTGTGATTGCAGCATGGATCATGAACACTAGAGCATTTATCTTTAAATAACCTCCACCCCCTGTCGCTACTGAACAATAGCTAGACGCTTCTAATTTTCTGCAAGATAATGGTAGTCATATTGAGATGAAAAAGGTCAAGGGTTGACTTGTGAGATTCTGATTGGTTTGGCGCATCACGCTGCCCCCAGAGATAAAATGGAAAGTGATATTTCATTTATAGCACCACCCTTCTAGACTGCATTGCAATTTTAGGTGATGGTTACATGAGGATGCCCAATTCTGCAATGATTAGAGAACATCAACCAGTTACCAGTTAGTCACAAAAGTGACTACTCTAATGTCTTGCATCAGCATTTTTTTATGTGCTGCTTTTATTTGATCAGAGGCATGTGCTGTGTAGTTTTCCACATGCTGTTTTAATATTTAGAGATTCAAATGTTCTCCCACTCCCTTCAACCAGTAAAGATTGATGGGTTTTGTTTATGCATATGTATAAGATGTGCATATGCAGCTGAACCTGTCTTTGACCTTCAGCTGCTCACATATATTCAATGAGCTACTGCTGTTACACTCTGCATCTCAGTATCTTAAGTAGAGAAAGCTTTTTATTTCTTGTCATGTGCTGAGCACTTCTTCAAGTAGATACTGTAAGTCATTACATACGATGCATTTATCCTTCTCTATTCACAAGCCACAATATATTTTTATATAAAAAGTGCTGTAGTGCTTTATTTTGTAGGTACATAAGCAGAGGTGAGAGGAGACGGATGTCGCGTCAAAGGAGCAGATGAACCAACCAATTTTTTTTTATTCCAGCATTTCATGAGGGCGTCCTTGTGATTCATCTTTTGACTGCAATGGTTACAAAATCACCTCTTGCTGACATATGAATGAGTACCAAATTATTGCCAACACCTGCAACATCCAACATACAGTCTGGTTCAGAGTGTATGCAGCACAAAAGATGCATATGGCAATCATACAGTTTAACCACTGCAAACTTTTTTAACCATTACATATAAAGAATACATCAGCCAAGCCAAAACACACCGACCGCACCTCTGCAGTGATGCTCCCTGAAAGTTTATGACTACTAAAATCAAAACATGCATATCATGTGTTACATTATGTAAATTCTGAAAATCACAGTGAACCAACAGCAGTAGAAACTGGCATTGGTCTGGCCATTTTTTATTTTTTGTTTTAGCCTGCTTGGCAGCTTTTGCATAATCTCTCTGGCCTGGTTTCTACATTGTGTATTTTTTCTTATTCCTGCCTAAGGGCCAAATGCATCACATATTATGCAGTGACCCAAACAGCATTCCTCCAAGAGCAGTCCAGCTAGTGGGAGTGGCCAGAGCTTGTTGAGGAGGCTGCCCTTTAAGGTCATTACAGTGGTCATGTGATAGGCCAGCGGAGCCCCCTGGGCCATATGACAAACCGAGCTGCCAGGCCGAGGTGTGTGTCAGGGGTGTTTTTCCACAAAGCATTCTATAAAAGTGTAACTGGGCTGTATTTGCCCTTTCCTCCTGCTATGCGTTCAGCCAACAGGCCCCCAAAGATCTCTTAAAAAGTGCTGATCCACAGAGCTGGGCTAGGGCTCTTGTAATCCTTCTAGCTCTGCTCCACCTCCCCCTGTGTTCCCACCCTCTGTACCTCCTGCTTCCACCCTCACATTCCCTCACTGTCTCTTACTGATGCATTGCACTGATGTGAGCGACAAGGTGATGGGATGAAGGGGCTTGTTTGGGCCCCAAGCTAATTACCACACATTAGAGCATGACTAAATAAATCTTAAGTGCTGCTAATTGCTTGGCAGTGAAAACAATAACTGTGGTACTTGCCCAGAGGCTCTGGGGTAGTGAGGGGCTGGGGCACTGGGGACCGAGATCCTTGGCATGGGGCCAGCGGAAGACACTAGCACCATCAGTCAACTCCCTTACCCCCTCTGTCTTCATGTTCAAGTCACACACCACTTGGCACTGTCACTAGATGCACCATATGCCCCACACCCACCACCCAGTCCCTAACACATTCCCTGCAGCTCTCACCAGAAAAAGAATAAGCCATACATGACAGGCACAATCAAGCTCAGTCTGTCTGTAGAGCCATCATACATCACTGCATTAATAAACATGAATTAGTAATGACACAATTAGACAGGGTTGTTCTGACATTTACTTGTACAATAATGGCGTTCTCCTCTCTGTAACACCCTTTGGCCTGTATCGGAGCATCTTCAAAACTTTAACATGTAAGGGCTTGTGGGGTAAAAGGAGAAAAAAGAAAAAAAAAATACAGCAAGTAAAATAAAACAGACACTAAGTGAAGAAAGGCTGTGAGTATACAGTCAGATGAAATGCTGTCCCATGCTGTTGGTTTGAGCAGACTAATTGTCAGACTGAAGGGTCTGATGTTCCTCTCTGCTTACATAAACTGTAGATACATACTATAGGTTTGTATATATGTCATGTGTGTTTGTTACTCTCTTAGGTTGGGTTCTGCTGTGTGTGAAGAAGGCATTTCAACAGCCTATGCTGCCTACCAGACATCTTTTGCGGCCCAAAGGTATGTGCAACGCTGAAGTCCCAGCAGCGCCTCTACACTAAAGGGGCATCACAAAGCCTTTGACTGTGCAGACACACTCACCAAAAGCTGAGTGCTATAAACCTCAGATGACTGACAGGGAGAATTCAACAGATTCATTTTACTTTCTGAATATTATTTGTCAAACATTATGTGAATGCATTTCCAGCCAGTCATCATTCAGATTTGGTGAATGTTGAATTAATTCATTCCACAAAGAGTGTGAGGCAATCATATTCTATCTGATATGCACAATATGACATTTTTGCACATTTTTGTTAGATATTCCGCGTTGTACTATAGTCCTATAATACTATAATAAGATAATGAATTTACTAATTTGATACAGATTCATTGTTTTGAACAAGTTCAACATGGATGTTACACACAGTATTGTTATAACATGACCTTATGCTTTAACATAATAAAGTATAGTCAGAGGAACAGTAAGCTTCCATATCAAAATTCATTAACACAAAATGAGTCACAACCTTTAACAAAAACAAAAAGCCTTTTTGAACAAAGTTCCTATGATTTCTTTTTTTCTCTTTTCCTTTCTTTTCTTTGAGGATCTCTGCATACGACATCATCAAAAATAATTACTCACTGAAACATAAAAATTAATTACCCATAAATGGCAGTCTGTGAATGGTGATGTGATCACATTTTACCCTCTGCCACTCTCTGATCCTTCCTTTCTCTTCTAAACCAGTAGCTTCTCATTTGTACTGTCACTCTCCTGCAGTGTTTTACTGCTTTCCCAGGGGACTCGTGTGCTTTTGTTAGCTTTTCTGTGAACACACACAGCCTAATTGGTTGATTAGTTCAGGTTGGCTGGCCTGTTAATTGAATAGTAATTTAGATTTGATGTGTCTAATGAAGACCCTAATTTATTGTTTGGCATTCATCCAAGGATTTATTTTTGCGAGCAGGACTCAAACAAAAGGAGAAAGGAGACAAGGAAAGGTTTTTTTGTGTCTGAGTGCAGCTTTGATTGCACATGAATCAAATCTGTGTGTAAGAGGATAGCATGTAAGAGAGGTGAGATAAAATTAAGACAATATAAAACAAAGTGGGGCACCGATGTCAATAGAACACATGAAAAGTTTAGGGTTAGTATTCCAATCTTTGTAATGTCATTCAGGGTCAGTTGAAGATAGAATACAAGACTCTATATGTCACAGAAACTGAAACTTGAATATTGGATGTATTTTGTTCAAAGCTATTTTCAATTTCTTTTATAGTGTGGTTATTGATTTAGGAGTTAAATATGACAAGAGACTGCAGCTTGCAGCACTTAGCAGCTAATACCTGCTAATTTAGCCAGCCTATCATCAAATTTGACTTAAAATAGTTGAACACAGCAAACAATTCAAGGCAGAGTCACCATGGTAACTTTATCTTAGCTTGTTAAAAGTGTCACCTGACCAAATATTGGATATATCTGGGATATGGCTTACAGTTGGGTCATTTCGCTTTGATTTGGTTTTTAATGAATGAACACTTAAGAAATCAAAACTTAATATGATATGTTGTGTCAAATTTGGTCTGGAAATGATCAAACTGGTGAAAAGACTTGAATAGAGTTGTGGCATGAATTATTTTTTCTTTCCTTATCATAAAAAAGGTATGGTGCAAATCAGCATTTTGGTGCTTTGAACCTCAGGTACATGGTTCAGCAGATATATACAAACACAAACACCACAGTGATTGAAGGACAGACATAAAACTGTGAAGAGAAATGTGATAGAAATGTGTCTCAGGGAACAGAATTATGGGATTGTTCCCAATCTGTGCCACAATTCCAAACTCTTGACCAGTGGGTCTGCAGGCGGCCATAGCTTTTAATGGCAGAAGAAAGACAAATAAGAAAAAGGCAGATACATTGTTTCATGGTTTGGCCACAAATACATATGGGACTCCACTCCCTTATGCACCTGTAGATCAACACAGTAAGGTGTCTATTATATATTCTTCATTTTGGATAACATTGCATTTGACCTGTATTTTTTGCATTGTCTGTAGTCAGATGGTGGCATCTGTGATATTCTTAATAAAAGTCAACACTCAAAGTTCGATAAACTCTGTTGTACTGTAACAACTGGGTCTTCTCATACATTTATCTTGGTGCAGCAAAATGAGTTGCATTAGAGACAAAATGTAATGCAATTCATAATTTCAGTGTAGTTTTACTAACATAAATCAGGGGGGGAATATTTGCCATAACTGCAGTGACAAAATAACAATTGCACTGTGTACACTGATGAATCTAAATATATGCAGCCTTCAAATGTGTCAGTAATTTTCTTGTGTATCACTGAACTGGACCGCCGTGACATTTGTCTTGTGTATCTTCCATTATGACTGAATCAAGAACAGAGTCTGTACTTCAGGTGTTGTACTAAAGGTGTTTGAAGTGTATGGTCAAAATGCAGTACTGTGAAAACAATACAATATATATATATATATATATATATATATATATATAGTGTAAAATTTTGAATTTTTTGTGTTGCTTTAATGCAGGGGTGTCAAACATATGGCCCATGGCCCAAAACCATCCAAAAGGTCCAGTCCAGCCCATAGGACAAATTTGTGAAATGCAAAAATTACACTGAGATATTAACAATCAGGGGTGTCAAGATCATTTTAGTTCAGGGGCCACATACAGCACATTTCAATCTCAAGTGGGTTAGACTAGTAAAATACCATAAGAATAACTTACAAATAATGACAAGTCTAAATTTATCTATTTTTTCCTGAAAAAAAAAGTAAAACTACATCAAAATATTTACATTTACAAATTATCCTTTCACAAAAATGTGAATAACCTCAATACAACCTGAAATGTTTTAATATATATAGGTTGTTATAATATCACATGTCTGAAGAAATTTCAGGTTCATGATTATTCACATTTTTTAATGATCGTTTGTAAGTAAAAATATTTCCATAGTGTAATTGAACATTTTTCACTCTAAAACTGAAAAGTTTGGAGTTTACATTTTTCAAAGGTTATTATTTTACTGGTCTGGCTTACTTGAGGTCATATTGGGCTGTATGTGACCCCTGAACTAAAATGAGTTTGACGCCCCTGCTTTAATGGATCATGCTGGGGTTAGAATACAAACTAAACCAAATGAAAATAAGACAGTAATTGTCCAAAGACATGGGTTAATTGTCTGTTTTGAAACATTTTGTAACAGATGATTTAAATGACGTGACAGTGAGACTATTCAGACCAAGCCAAGGATAAGTACTGACACACATATAATGGGATTTTCATTGTGCACAGCCAAATAACATTATCTTGTGCTTAATTGGAGTTACCAAAAGTGTATTATGTTTTTGTACTTGTTGTCCTTGTGCAAAAATGATCATTCTCTTCCTTTGAACTTTTCAGTTAGGGCCTTATTCATTGTTTCCATACCGAAGTTCCATTCCAAAATAAGGTTACAGGCACCAAGGTCTTTCCACACAGATGATGGAGAAGTCTGTGTATTCCACAATTATCCAGGAAAGTCACATTTAAATTCAATCAGTGGAAACTAGATTTCCCTTTAGTATTCGGGGGACGATCCCAAAAGCCTTTTGACGACTCCTCGCTGTTAGGGCCTTGAACATCCACTGTTGTTGAGTAGACCAGTCTGTTTTCTATTCAGAAACATTCCACCAAAAATCAAAATATATTAAAAAATGTAATCCATTTCGGTGAATAGTAAAACTTTCCCATACCAAATGTAGCTATGTCCATATCAATTACAATGCTGTAGTGCTGTTGTTGTGGCTGAAGAATCTTTTTCAACAGGCATTATAACATTGTTGCCCTTCTTCATCCTTGGACGTTATAATCAATGCCATGAACAGAAATGTTGTAGTTTGTTTCTTGAGTTTGTATCCAGGATGCAGGCCGTCCCCTTACACAAGATCTTTGATTTCACAAGAATTTCCAGTTTTGATTCAACTCTAACAGCTGAACACGTGAGTGTGTTTGTTCTGGCCCTCCTTTGTCCCATGTTGTCATCCAGGCAAACAGAAGATGTTTGACAGTCCAGATACTTAGGCCCTCTAGACAAAACAGAAAAAGTCAAAGCATTCATATATATATAGAGAGAGAGATTTTTTTTATTTGCACAAAATATATAAAGTGCCCATCATCAATCTCTTCCCTACTTATTCTCTCTTTGCAGCCTCATGCAACCATTTACACACATGCACATGCAACATTATACCTGGAAGTGCTACATAGCAGGCCAAACTAGCACAGGCATTAGCAACCTCAGGTGTGGGAAAATCACCCTGTCTCGTATATATATACATATCTTCGAACTGTTTCTTCATTTGTCACTTACCGCATACTTAACGCAGTATCATTAGCCGCCCTCACCCGCCCTCCCTTAATGAGAAAGCAATTACCATGGGTTTCTCCCCAGTCCCTGTGGCCTGGTAGCGTTGTCCGAAACCTGCCTCTCCCCACCTGCCTTCAGCTCTGCGTCTGCTTCTCTCTCACATTCTCTTCCCTTGTACCTCTTCTCCCTTTCACTGTGGCTGCAGACTCTCTCTCTTTCTCCATCCTCTCTGCAGCCTCTCTCTTTCGCTCCTCCCATCACTGAGCTCTAGGCAGCTCTGGGTTTTAGACGGATCACTCTCACAATGGTTGATCAATACGGGTATTGATCCACTGGCAAAATGTTTATAAAATCATTCTGGGCAGCTGCGGTGCAGCGGAGAGGGGAGGCGGGGTGACGAGAGGGCCAGCATGCCATGCCATTTGCCTACGAGTGTGCCAGCATGGACGTGATTGGCTGTTTGTTTGCCCGCCTTGCCAGGAAGAGGGCTGGCACACTCTGTGATTCTTTGTCATTGTTGCTTGGTGTACCACATCCCTTTCTGGCTTACGCTGCTAAACTTTCCAGACCACCAAAGCAGAGTGCCGCAGTTTAACCTTTTTGCCGCTCGATGTTGACTGCTTGCCAAGCTGTGGCACCCGCTCGCTCTCCCTCCACGTCAGCCAAGAAATTAATTTGCATAAATTAGCAAGCTGCAGGCAATCCCACTCTAATGATCCACTGTCATTTAATTTCCCCTAGCTCTCTTCTCTTATTGGGAAAACAGTCTTTCTCTTCAGTGCCGCCTAATGCCGGTGTGTTTGTCCATGTGCCCACCTGGTAAAACTATGGTGCAGTGTCTATATTCAACATGTACACACACTTTATATACACATCTGTCATATTATTAATATGAGCAAATAAATGCATGCGTACAGACTGAACTTCTGCAGAGGAGCACCTATCTTGTCCCTGTGTTACTATCATGAGGGAATAAGGAGCTCTCTGGGGACAATACTTTTGCCTGTCTCTCATCCTTGGCTCCCTTCTGACTCTCACACTTGGGAGCTTACTGTAGATGAAAGAACTCTGTTTTGGTCTCTTGTACTCCAGTGTGGGGATCATTAGTGACATTAGCAGCAGCACGCCAACCACAGCAGGCTGCTGCGCTGTGTCTATAGCAGAAGCATGCTGTTACTCCACTAGGGAATGCTACTGACAGACCGGTTAACTCAAACAGTGGAAAACTTTGGTGCAGTTCATCTAGACAGTAGAGACAAGTGGTGTGGCTTACCAAAGGCTTTGTAATCTAGGGAGGGGCCTTTGCTTATGTCTTGTTGAGTGATGATGTATGGGATGTTTCTTTACACAGAGAAGATATTTGCACTGTGGAGTGTAGTGTGGTGTAACTTTTTCCAGAATCACAACTCTTGTTGAACCAGACTAACATCTGTCAGCCATAAGGCCAGGCAGCCTCTGTGACCTAGAGTCAACCTCACCCCTCCAGAGTGTGCAGCTTCATCTGTCCCCTCCCTCTCTGGCACCTAACCTAGACCCACATGCCCAGACAGTGGCGCAAACCACATTTCATGAGCCTGCCCTCGCCCATCTCTTATTATGGAGTGTAAAGGTAATTATGGGAGATGATACGCATGACAGTAGCTGTCTAAGTGTTTCACTTTATTAATTAGTTGCAGGAGTCCCTTATGTTTGACTCATGGTATTAAAAAAAACTTCCAGGGTTTTTCTTAGGCCTCACTGAATTCACTAACCAAGGACTCCTAGGAAAATGATCAGTACACAACACACCCAAATAAACACATGGATGTGGGAGGAATATGCAGAGGAACTGTCACTCACACATAAGATGTAGAGTGGTAATTACTCTAACACATCCAGAAGTGGCCACAGCCCATTCATTACCATAACATGTTGTAATGAAGTTTAATCCCTCATCATGTTGTCTGTGGTTAGAGAGTGGTGTGTGGCTGTCATCCTCCTCTACTCCAGATGTCTTCCAGTCTGTCTCTCCTCTGTGCTCCTCTAAAGACATGTCATCCAGTACCCTACCTTTTGCTATGTTCTTCATTTTTTGTTTCTCTGCCTTTTTCCTTGTAAATTTATTTTGACCTCATCCATCTTTGTTTCTTGCCTCTTCCTTTATCACATTTTTCACCTTTTGTTCCCTCTTCCACATATCCTCCCGTCTCTTAGCGAGTCTGTTATTTATTTCATCTGAATGCAGGAGCTTCTCACAGAAATCAATTTCAGCTCAGACAGCATAACCAAACAAAGCACTGCACTCATTTTAGCATGGGCATAGATGTAACCCATCTCTCTCATGTTCTCCCTCCCACTCCTTTATTTGAAGACATTTTGTTCTCACTCTGATGTCATTATGTCAATCACTTGAGACATGTGGCAATGTGTGAATGCAGCTGCTAAATGAGTCATGGCAAACAATAATCATTAGACACTGCAGAGTTTATGTCTGTTAATGTATATGTCAGTGCTGCCAACTTTTGTCACCTTTCATTCTGAGTGTAAATTTGAGCATTATACAGTTCTGAGACTTGATGTGAGTGTGTGTTTGTGTAGTTGTGTAATGTGCTGTATCTGTCTGAGTGATTCCTGTCAATAGGCATTTTAAACCCCTTTGTCCTTACTGGACTTAAACACAGAGCATAGACAAGAAGCAGGTTCCTCCCACTGCTGTATGATGAGAAAGACTTGAACTGCCAGCTCTCCTGTATCGTTTTCTCTGCCAACCATCCTCTTTGTACAACAGATCAGACCACCAGTTAATGCAGCCGCTGGATTGGCCTCTTTCCTTGCTCTGCTTTTATTGATTTCAGCCAGACACAGAGAAAGACAGAAAGAAAGGGCCTTTTCAGGAAGAAGTTAAATGGTCAAGTAGCGGGTGGAGGGTGGCTTTCACCACTTTATTGACGAGGTGGAAAAATGTCACTATTATGGAGGCCCTTGCAGCAGATAGCGAGCTGATTGGATGAGTGCCCCCAGGTCAGAGTGGTGCACGTTCCCTCTGCAGCCAAACGAGAGCAAATAAAAGGGCAGAGGAATCTGCTTGAACTGGAGGTGAGGTTCCTTTCTACCAGGCCTCTCTTTAGGCAACATTTCTCTGGGTGTATAAGGCAGAGGGCTTGGAATTTTGACTGAGGGCTGATCTCTGGTGGACTCTTTCCCACTGAACGTCTCTGTTGAAGCATTGTAGGCTTGCAACATATTATTGCTCAAGGGAGTTATACGTTAAATAAGCCCATGATACATATAACATTGATGTAGAGTCTGTGTAGTGATGTTTGAACTGCAGCTTGGTAGATGGACTATAAAATAGGCCGCAGGATGAAGACATTGATGAGTAATGTAGAGATCTTAGATGGTGATCACACAGAGACATGTCTTTGTATACTTAGGACCCGTAGCCCTGCAAAGCAGTCAAAACGGACAGAACCTGACAAAATGACAGACTGGGCCCAGACTGGCTTGAGTATGACATATATAAACAGTGTCAGTGTCAGAAAGGTGGTGTGTTTTCAAGTTTGGCATTCATTTATTGTCCTGTGTTTTAATGTGAACTCTGAATCTGCACTAATGTTGATCTTGATTTAACAGGATTTGCTGTGTGGTTAAAAATTAAAGAGGATAAAACACACCAAACCCATTATAATACAGCAATGGTTTTATAGTTGTAATCATTTGATGTCAGAGAAAATGGTTTATTTTTTTTACCGATGTTAGAAAATGAAAGGACAATAGCTACACTGCAAAAAAGGAGTGTCTAAAAACAAGATAAAAACACTAAATCTGAGGAAAAAGGTACTCAAAACAAGTGAAATATCTGTCCATGCAGCAAGATAATTTCACTTGACAAGATTTCTTGAATTATGATTGTTAAATCTAGAAATAAGCATGTCTACAGATGTATGAATGCTTAGAATAAGAATTTAACTCTGAAAACAAGATAACACTTTTAAATCTACGTTTGTTTGTTTTTTTTATCTTGGTAAGAACCAAGTAATTTGCAATGTAGAAATAAAGTTATACTCAGTCTGAGTCTAAGGGCCCCTGATAGAGATGAGGTCGTGAGTCCTGACAAATCACAGAGGGTTCAACTCTGAGCCACTCTCAGGCCCGGCCCGCTGACGTCAATCAGTCTAATTAACCCGGCATATCATCTAGTTGGCCCCTCCTAGCAGCACAAGGCAGAACTCTGGAAAGGTCAGCATGCCACAGCAGAGACAGAGCCGTGCTTAATCAGAGGTGAAATGGTTTCTTTTCCAAATTGATTCCAGTTCAGATCAGACAAGAGTGTCTTGTGTTGAGCCATTTAAAGAATAAAGCGGAAGGCGGCAGGCGCTTTTAAAAGGGCTTTTATAACAAGACATTAACAAATAAAAACTGTTCTGGGGACATCTGGACCAGAGCCCAGAGACCATTGAGCAATATGAAAGAACTCTGTCTGTCTGTCTCCATCTTCATCTCTTTCACTGTCTTTCTCTCAATGTGTCTCTTAATCTCCTTCCCAGCATGAGACACTCCACACATGCCCATACTCAAATGAACTCAGAAATTCATACAAACTCTCGAAGAAACTTTGTTCCTACATTGTAAAAATTGCAAAATTGCTTTTATAATGTTGACACAAAACAGTGTGAAATAAATATTTTGTCTTCTTTCTCACAAAGTAAACTAAATGCCATTAACACTGGAACCCTGAGGCGTTATATCTTTACACCCTCTTAAAAACTCTTTTTACAACAGACTTGTCATAGCCATGTATACATAGAAGGAAACATCTGAGCTGGCCCACACCCACACACACATCTGCACACTCCACATTCACCAACTCCCTTATGCTGAATGCATAATATATGTAATGAAATAATGTTTCCAGTGGGGATGGCTGTGGCTGGGGGATGGAGATGTGTAGTGAATATCAATGTGGCTCCCCCCAGACTCCCTGGTTCAATTGGTTTGATGGTGGGGGGTAAATGAACATGTGGGAGTGCAAGAAGCTTTATCCCTTTGCCCAAAGCTACTGTGAGGAGTCCACACACATAGAGGAGGGGGCTTTTCACTGCCCACTCAGTCATTAGGAACCTAGGATTCATACATTCACTGATGGTGCATCCTCTGTTGTCCCCTACGTCCTATGCGTAAGCTGGGGACTGTTAAACCTTTTAACATGAAACACAAATACTGTGTTGTCACATTTGTCTCATGCAGACCATCTTTTGTTTTAAACAATCTGAAGCATGATGCATGTAAGCATGTAACCCCTCATGTGGTGTCCACCTCCTCTACCTTTGTACTACTGTAAAATGTATGTTAAGTACAAGGGTTTTAACTTGCTTTGAAGCACCCCTTCTCCAGGAAATTTTGATGAAAATCAATGGAGAGACAAATTACATTTTCCCCTGTGCCTCACCTTGACTGACTCAAGTGAGCTCATCTGTTCCATCTTGTCAGAGTGGAGATGCTGTGTCTCTGTCAGCTGGAGCTTTGATGTTTTAAACATTACCATTAATAATGTTTTCAGCATCAAAATTAATTGCTTTGCTACTGTGTCCTGCTCTCTTCATCCTAAGCTAAAGTATGCATAAATCAAGACTAACTACCTTTGTCTTGAAATTTTGAGGTCAGGAATTTGGGATGAGACCAAACTTGCATCTGTCCAAGAAGAGTACAAGCATTTGTGTGTGTGTGTGTGTGTGTTGTGCATTAGAATTGCATTGCAAAAAAGTACTTTTGAAATATGAGTGTTGTTCATATGCTTAAATAGAAAAAATGTATCATGTTTTCGCCTTTTTATAAAGAATAAATGATTGTGGCAACATGTGGCTCAAAGAATTGGATGTGTGTGTTTGTAGAGCAACTGCATGTAAATGTCAACGTAGGATGTTGGTTTGGGTAATTCTTCATAGTATTATAATTGTGAAATAGAAACAAAAGATGCTGCGTAGCAGAATGCATGAACTTTTGCCCAAATTACTGGAATGCCATTCAATGACGGATGCGTTTTTACAACAAAATATGAAATATTGGAGCTGTCAGTGGGTTAGCTTTGGGATGTCGTTCATTGCAGGATGTGGTGACTTTTGAATTAGTTTGGATTAGACGCTCGAGAAGTATTTTTGTGACTTCCAGATGTTCTGTTATCTATAATTCCCAGCTGTGTTCTGAGAGGTTAAATGAGCTGGAAAGTTTCTGTTAAGTTCTGTTATACTCATCAAACTCAGGGAAATGTAATTAGTGCCTTTTTGAGTTCACATTGCCTAGCAACTCAGGCCTAAATAAACTATAAAAAATTGCCTTCCTTTTTTATTTAGCCACGCCTCTTAGTGCCAAGCACCTCCTCTTGAGTGGCTTCAGCCTTAACCAGTCTCTGGGGCCCCACAATGTGAAGACAGGGTGAGGAATGTGTGAAGCATCCAAGGAAACATGAACTGCTATTTTCCCACAAGTATGAAAAAACAGAGGCCATGGCTGTGGAATCTTTCTGACGCAATCAGCTAGTGGGATGGCCGCTGTACAGTTGGGATTTAGACAGGGGCTCAGGTCAGGGTGTTGTTAAAGCTGTGTTCTTAGGGCTGAAAGATCTAAGCTGGACCTCGGTGGGTTAGAGAGCTGCTGACGAGTGTAAAATCTGATGAGCAAAACTGGATGGAAAGACAGCTGTAAGCTTCTGAATGGCATCATTTGGGAGCACTCCATGGTTCTCGCTGTTTCATTTTTTAACAGGCATCTGTAGGGAAGCCCATTAATTGTTTGTTGGCCAAACTATCATTAAAAAAGCAGACAGCTGGGTGGCTTTTACAGAGATGTAAGAGGGAGCAGTGAGCTGAAACAGGAGAGAGGATCACTGAAGAGGCCCCAAGAGGCCCTCCTAGAGACCCAGATGATTACCACACTACCGATGCCTCTGTAATTCTTCATACATTAAGACACAAGGTTGAAAGGAATTCCCAAACACAAAAACAGAGCAAACTTCAATGAGCCTCTCTTTCTTTCCTGATCTAATTATCGCTGCCCCCATAATCGCTGTTATATTCATCATAGTGCTCAGTATTTATAGGGTCTGTTTTCATCATAGTAATAATGTCACTCTGGAATTCCCAGAAAGAGAAGGAGAGAGGCATACATCATAGAGTATATAGAGGAAGCAGCTGGAGATAGGGTGTGTTGGTTCTTGGATCCAGATCTAATTTGATGTTGAAGGCCACAACAACATGAGTGCTTCACTACCTTTCTGCCTGTGCCCTCTGGGTTTTTCCCCTGGCGCTCTGCAAAGTCTCCAGATGATCCAGTTGATCTGGACCATAACCTCTGATCCTAGACTTGGCCTTGAGTGGGCCTGTCTTACTTTCTTACACCCCTATGAGCTGACAAAGACTATTGATGAAATAAAGTCACTTCAACTACTGCTTTTTCTTACTTCCACATTTTTCAGTTTAGCAGTGTGCCTTTGATTTTTTTTTTTTTTTTTTTTTTTTTTTATTGTTTCTTTCCTTTTTGGTATTTTCTTGCCTTTAAATCACTCAGCTCTCTTCCAGTCTGTATCCATGTAACTCCAAATTCTGTTCCCTAATCTCTTTCTTCAGTCTCCATCCCATTATCCCATCCTTTTACCCTCGAAACACTCCTATTTCAAGGGAGCCCACTGCCTCCTATTCTCTGCCCCTACAATGTTGCTCCCAGTGTATATTTAACACCCACATGTGAGGCCTGGCGAAAGTGCCTGGGGAATGGAAAGGAAAACAAGCATGCCCTCTCTCCTGGCCCTTTAGTGCTGGTCTGCTATAAATACCTCCGTGTGGCGCGCCGGTTCCAGCACCAGTGGCATGGGAACCTCTCTCCCTCCTTTGGTCCATAGCTTGTCCACTAAAGTTCAGTGTGGGAAGGCTTTAGCCTGAAGGCTGGCCTAAAGGGTGGGAGGGTAGGTGTATCCAATGTGACCAGTGTGACACGGTAGAGGAAAAAGCGGGTTACGCACGGCAGCGGTGGTCTTCCCATGTGTTTTGTCTGATTTTTTTTGAGGAGCGTCCCTGTGTCTTCTCCCTTCCCGTCATCTCCATTTTCAAAAGGCTTCATGTATACTGCATTTATGCTGTTTTGCCTTATGAAGATTGTATGAATATGTGCTTTTCAAACTGTTAAAAAAGAGATTCCCCCTTTCTTCACTGCGGTGAGGCGTTTGTTATGTTACTCCCCCAAAAATTGATTTAGACTTTTCAAAGGTTTGTTCTTCACAGTGCTGTCTCCCTGTGTCGATGCACGACAGGCTCAGCTCATATTTTCAGAGTTTGAGGTAATAGTTTTAAACTGACAGACTAAACATCTCTCCCCGGCTGTTCCACTTCTACAGAGTAAATAGTTTTATGTGCACAAACACACGTGCACACACATACACAATCTGGTAACTGACGTCGTCTAATGATTATTTCTTTTTGGTTTGTGGGAGTTGAGGAGAATTTTCTGGATTGTATGCTAACCTCTTAAGATACTTTCCTACCTTCTTTGCCTGTCTTTGTTGAAAATGTTTCACCTTTACCATTAACTACAGAAAATCCATTATAGTCTTTTCACAGATGTGTATCTTAGATCACTTATGATTGCTGGACATCAAAATATAGTTTTACAAGAGAGTCTTATCCTGTGTCAGTGTCATGTAAGAAACATCAAAGCTTTTTGTTTGGTCATTTAACATAGAGTTCACATATTAAATGTCTGTATTGTTCCTTTATCCCCTCACACCTCTCCCTATGTCTCTCCCTATAGCATTCTCCTTATGTCTCTTTTCCTTTCGCTCTCTTACTACTCTCTTTTCCTCTCTCCCACCCCTACAAGGCTCACTTGTTATTTTTTCGTACAAGGTCCTGTAATTAAGTTTGACATAAGCGCAGGGATTAAATATGTGGTTGAGGAGGGAGAGAAAGGAGCTCTGTTACAATCTCAAGGCCAGCTGTAAAATGGAACCAGATTGCGACACTTGGAGCTGGAAAGTTTGGGAAAGGTGCCGAGACTGAAGCTGTGTTCTAGCAACAACGGGATCTGAGTCCTTCTATAGCTTTAGAGCAGCCAAACAACTACTGAGCCTCCTGCCAAAAAAGCTAATATTAAAAATCCAGGCCAATGATAATTTCTTTTTCAGCTAAAAGACTCCTCCAGCTAACCATTAACTATTGTCTGTCCAAGCAGAGGAGTGATATCTTTACTATGGCCAAAATAATACTAGAAAGCAAATTCTACCTACTTCACTGCAATGAGTAAGTAAAGTTTATGACCACAATGAATTGTTTACCTCCTGAAAAGAGAACTTATTTATCTGCCAGTTAATGCTCATTATCAGACCTGTTAAACCGGGAAAGATTAAAACCAGCTGTCACTTTGTCAGAAAAGTTTTAAAAATGGAAGCATTGTGTTTACAGTTTTTTTTTTATATGATCTAACAAGTGAAGACAAAAAGAGCAATAGCAGTCATTAACTCTCACTGATGGTAAGAAAACAAGAGCGATTGTCTCATCTATAATGAGGCAGTAAAACCCGTTTCAAATGCTATCACTCAATCACTGACACCAAATATAGAAATATAGGCTAAGATCAGCCCCCAGTGCACCAAGCGTGTCGATAGGATTTTCTTCTGTTCTGAACTCTGAGAGGTCTCACATGGAACTTTGCATTCTTAAATAACTCTGGCAAAACGCTTTAATCTTAATGAGTCTGAACAGCAAATCTCTCATCTGCAGCAAAAAGGATTAGGAATGCATAAAAAAAAGACTGCCGTTCCACTTTGATGAATTGTGTTTAGAAAATCCCTGGGCATGAAGTTCTCCCAACGAACAAAGCGTTAGGCGAGAACGGATGCTTTTAAACAACACAACTTATCAGAGAAAAACAGAACATGCATTTAAGTGAAAATACAAAAGCAGAGATGATTCGACTCCTCTGCAAATGATAAAAGTGACTAACTCTTCAATCCACTTAGCTACTTTTGGAATCAAACCTGGAGTAGCTTTGCACAAATTACTTTCATTGTGTTTTCAGTGCTTCATCAGTGGTGTGTTTATTTATTCGGCATGATGCATTTTGCTATTGTTAAGCGTAAATAAATGAATTCATAATTTTTTGCCTTTTTGGTAGAAGCACTTGAAATGGGTGATGCAGTGATGAAGAAGGGAGCTGATGAGCAGAGACAGTTAATGTGCCGAGAGGCGTTGCTCTAAAAAAAAAAAAAATAGATCTGCTTCCAGTATAGTTTGGCTGTGGTTATTGTAATAGATGAACAGACACACAAGTTTTCAAGTGTGAAAATGTAGTTACTTAAGTATGCTGTTATGCAGAGGTGTTTGTTTGTATTTGATTAATACATTATTGATAATATGTTAATGTAATCCAAATCAAAGCAGTTCAGCGTTTACTTGATTAATTATTACTCTGTGGTGTAATTTCCCCAAACAGTGTCTCTGAGTATTCGGGGTTAGAGCAGTGAGCCTCTGGCTAGTTCAGTCTGCTCAAACTACAAAGAACCTCACTGCACTGGGACCTGCACTTGGTTCCCCCTTTCCAACCCCCCACCCACCTCCCTACATGCCCCCAGGCCTTTAGAAAACTACTCTGCCTGATTTGGGCTGTATTTATTTTACCTTTCCTTCCAAATCAGTGTTCCCCTTTGTTTTTCTTAATGGATGTAAGAATGAGATATTGCTGATGTGGACCAGACATACTGTATGATCCATATTAATGAGAAAGCACCGTCAACACAAATATATCGTGCTAAAATAAACAACCCTGTTACCAAGGTGCATATAGAAAATTTTCTTGCAGCTCAGGACACATCTCTGCTTTGCAAAGACATCAATGTCTGGTGTGTGCAGAGTAGCGATAAATATTACCATGCACTTGACCTATATTGATCCTCCAGTAGGATGTATACCCACTCCACCACGTTGAGCCTAAACATCTGGTCACCAGAGTGCTCCCTTGAATGACAGATAACATCTGGGAAGTCTGCTGCTATCACAGGAAACAATGTTCCTATCTCCCCCTCCCCGCCCCTCTATCTCTTCTCACTCTCTCCCCCTTGTCCCTCTTTCCCCATGTCCTGCTCATAAGCACATCCCCACCATTGATTTCCCATTAACCCCTTCCAGACTGTGAGTATCTGCCCACCCAGACACGCAGACACCAATGGATTGATTAACAACATAATGGCATCACGATGGCCGCCCATTCTCATCAGCTTGACCATGAGTACAGACCAGTCCAGACCCCGTAGAACTGCACAGTGCAGCCCAGTATCTGTTCCACGTTCTCTTGGGTTCTTTGGCGTCTGTGTTTCTACTCCTTTTTCCTTCTCCCTCCTCTTCTTCCATGTTCTCTCTTGCCCCTTTCTCCTGTCTATTCCATGTTTCCTTGACTATTTTTTCTTTTAATTTCACTTCTCTACTTTCCTTTCTGTATCATCCTGTGTCCTCAGCATTTTCTTCCTCCTCTCAGGTCCCTGTTAATATTCACATGGAATTGAGCCTCAGGTCACACATATAGACCTACCATCCGAAGCACAGTACTCAATGTTCCTGTTTGTTTTCACAATACCATGATAAAACGTGTGTGTATGCATGTCCATGTGTGCAGATTTCCAGCTATATAGGCTCGCAGGTATGTACTGGTCAGTGTCACTGAGGACAGCAGTTCACAGAGTTTTAGTTTAACTGTCTAGATATTTAGTTGTATCACAGTATTGCTACAATTCCAGTACTGTTTAAAAAAACTTCTTTAAAAATATTGACTGATGTTATTACAGTGGATGAGAAATTTAACTTGTTTCACTGTGTGGGTGGTTGTATTGATGTGCATATGTTTAGATATTTTTCTTTTGTTGCTCAACAGACTATGTATTAAAATATATACTTACATAAAAGGATCCCATCATATCTGTTTCGCTATGTATTTCCTCCCTTACTTTGGCAACTGCTTTGGCGGCAGAGATAAAGTAAATGTGTGTTTGTTAGGTTGTGTTTGTGAGCCACAACGGAGGCAAGTTAGAAAAAGCCCTTCATTTAAGCATGGCGTGCCTCCATCAGTCCTAGTCTCTGATGTACAAAGAGCCCAAAGGAAGGAGCTTCACAGCTGTTTGTAAACTATGAGAACAGGAAAGGTCAACAAAGTAATGCAGTGCGTTTTTTGTAATGCATTTTCATCTCTCTCTGTTCCATAGTGAGACAGCAGGGCTGCGCCCTGCCTCAGTAGTACTGGTGCATTTAAATTACTGTTCTTGCCTGGAGAATAATGGTGAAAGCATAACCCCATTGTATTCTTTGATAAACTCTGGAAAATGCATGGTATAAGCTAAGGAAGAGGCGCGGTTTAAGGGCACAATTGCCTTGCAAATCTACCATGGCAAAGTTTTTCTGGGTAAGAGAGAGACAGAGAGGAAGAGAAGTAGAAATGGGGAATGGAAGGTTGAGGGAGAGAGAAAAGGGAGAGGGAGGATCCAGCATGTGGGTAGAGTTGGGGGGTATGGGTTGCAGGGACACGTGTTATCTCTGGGTGCAGAGGTCTTTGTTTGCGGGGCGAGAGGTATAGATTTCCTCTCCATGTCAGCGCCTTTATTTAGGGCTCAGCACAGAGGGGACAATAGCAAACTAATCCACTACTGAATCAGGATTAATATTCAAGCTGCAAATATTAATTCACAGCCTAAAGGAGGAAATTCAGAATGTGTCAAAATGCTCAAACAAATAAAGAACAAAAAAGCCTGAGATCTCTGACCAAAAATTGCATCCAGAGTCCTTTCATATGAGTGCATTATTTTTACTGGGTCTCACAGTCTCGTCTCAGCATTCTGTTTGATTTCTGTATTAATCTTCATAATGATTTTCTATAGAAGAGCGAGAGCTGGGGGAAGCTGAAGAGCTGCATGTTGTTTTTGGCTATTCTCCTCACTAAGCTTGGGATTTAAGATCTGGATTTGAATATTTATGATAGAAAATAATAGAGGTTATAAAAATAAGTCCCTGCAGAGCTGGGCTGTAAGTTATAGGGGTAAGCAATGTCTCCCACATCAAAGAGGCCCGGAGATGTTGGCCAGTAGTCAGATGCCTGTATAAGCCTATAGCTCTTCATCCCGGCACATTACAGAGTTTGGTTCTACTGAACACATATGATCTGAAAACATCAGTTTGACTAGGAGGACACAAAAGTTGGTTCAAGTTATTTAGTCCATTGTTTTCTACCTTAAAAACAAAACAAAACAAAACAAAAAAAAACAGAAAAGCAGAACTATTGGGGTTAGATCGTTTGACTTGTTTCAGATGTAGTTTCACTTGTTTTGCAATTGAAAATCAAGTGACAGTATCTGTAACTGACAGGTGGATTACTCCTCTAGTTTAAACATAAAATCACTTGATGCAAGAAAATGTTTTAAACATGTTGGTTTGCATTTGAAACAAGTGACACTTTGCCTTCCTTTTGACAGTTTTCTTCTGTTATTTTTTTTTCTTTTCAGAGAACTGTGATGTTGAGATCCAATGCCAGGCATAGAGACTTGGCATGACAACAATACTTTGCTCTGTGGAATTGTGGAAATGAAAGCCAGTCTGGTTGCTCTCCTCAGGAGTTTCCAAAGAGCAGGGCAGAGTGACCTGTCCCAAAACACAGACGAATTGGAATAGGCATTTACACTTACACCTGCTGATATGACTGGTGGCAGATACACTGATGTTTACAAGTTGTACACTGCTATCAAATGTTAAACTGAGCGAGCTGAATCAGTGAAATTCAGGCATTATTACATTATCAATAAAAACATCATGCTTTTTTAAATGTACAATTTAAATACACATAATCATGAAGAAGAAAGGAGATTTTTTTTTTTTTTTTGCACAACATTGGTTCTTAACAAGCAAGCATACATGTCCACAACACCCATACAACACAAATACACATTCATACAACTGCGCACAGGCACAGTAATCCCACACTAGGGGGTAGAGGCCTGTTGTATAGCAGTCTGAAAAACCATTGTAATGTTCAAAGGGGCTTCACAGAGGCTCTAACCATTGGTCTAATGTGATGAGAGACTGTAAACTTCATCTTTTATACATGGCAACATAATGTGAAAGGTCAGTTTATCTTAATCCTCAAATCTGCTGCATCCAGGCCCGTGGCCCCATTTCATGAAGTTAAAGAAATAATCTTAGTCCATTCTGAAGACGGCCCTTATTATCTTCTCTGCAAGGTCCAATCAGAAGATATCATTAGAGTGCACTATGAATGCACTGTAAGGAATGATTATTTCTCTTTTCTAATCGGCCCCAATCATATCATAGAATCAGCTGGACTGTGCGCTCATGGTGAGAAGCTTTATTATGTCCAGTGATTAATCATCAAGCGCTGCCTTATCCCTCTTAGACACACAGCACATTGCTTGCCTTTTTCACAGAGGGAAAATGGAAAAACATCACCTTCATCTGCACGGTGCTTACCTAATTTTACATACTCTTTTGTACACCTTTACAAACGGCCGCATAACACAAAATACTGTTGTGCATGTGGACGTGGATAGAAGACCAGCCGTTTTTTCTTCATGTACTGAACAGTCCGTCAGTGTTTGTTGGATACCTGTGAATATGAATACATAGACAATTATATTTTCCCCATTCCTGTGCCATCGCTTCCAGATCTGGCCCGATTTATTTCAATCTGTTCTTTTGCACATCTACCAGCAAAAATTTCCTTTTGACTTAAAACAAGTAACAATATGTCCTTAAAACTACACAAATTGAGGACAGATTTCCTGCAGAGCTGTGAAGTGGAATTTGCAACCATATTTTTGTGAATTAATGCAGGTCAAAAAGGTTATCATCTTATGGCCAAGTTTGGGCAATTTGTTGTTTAGGAATCCTTTGTTCTCGACTGAAAGTGTGTCAAATGTAGACAGATTGTGAAATATTCATTCCTTGACTGCAGATCATATTAGAGTGTTATTGTTTGTTTCGTTTTGTATTCCACCCCTAATTTGCCAGTGGTACAGTTTCTCGGGAAGTCTAACAAACACACATCAACTTTAACAAAGGTAGACCCCATCCTGTACCCTTAATTAGAAGGAAATTGTAAACAGACGCATGTGTTTCTTTTTCAGATTATCCATACTTTATGACTGAATGTTTGAAGTTATGAGGGATTCTGAATCAGCACTGCTCGAGTGGTGCTCTTATAGGACATTGTTGTCTTCAATTATTTTCAGTTATATTCCCGTCTGCAAGAGGCAGGGGATCATTTATTATTTAAAGATGCAATCGTTGCTGTTTATCTGGGATTTTAAAAACCGGGTTATCTTTTCGCGTATTTTTTTTTTATTAAAAGGAACAAAGTGTAATAAAGTGCAGTTCCAAATAGATGCTTGTCTCTTTAGTGTGAGAGCTCATCTGCCATTATTGTGATTTAATATGAACGGTGCCAAGCAGCTGCTGAGAGACAAGATCTAACGAGCATCAGGAATGCTTTAGTATGTACATAAAGGGTCTCACACAGACATGAGCTGATACAGATGCACAGACGCACAAATACACATCTAGCTGCTTACTAACAATCACATTTTTATTCATATGTTGTTCGAATGATAGACACAAAGACTCGCAGCTAATTGTGATCATAGCTGTATTAATACATTTTCTTGGCAACAAGTGATAATTAGAAAAAGTACTTATTAGTGACTCCTACTTTTACATCAACCAGAAGAAAAAAATAAGAGAAAATCAGCTTAAAGCGATAGATATAATAGTATGTGTTGAAATCATACACACAGGTGACCCTGTTTGTTCAGACAGAAACAAACAGCTACAGATTCCTCAACTGCACATTCAGTTAATGCATTGCACTAAAATAGACAAAAAGTTTTAAAAATGTGATTTCAAAAGGTCTCATTTTAAACTCAAGACAGTGTCAGGCACACAACTTCACCCCCGAGTGCAACATAAGAATAGAACCTTTTTCCAGCCCCTCTCACTGTTCTTACACATCCAGTATTTTTTTAAACCCCAAAGCCCCACAACTCTTGTTGTTTTTCTTTTATGGTCACTGGTATCCACTCGCCCCACCAGCCCGCTTGTTACTTCCAATACTTAACTTTACACTGAAGCCCCTGCCCCTGAGACCCTAGTGTTGGGAGATTAGTCCAGCCTCAACTGAAGTAGACAAACTGCAATCAATACCCGATATAAGCAGTTCGCCAGGGTCAAGCGACCTTGCTGTATGGCACCCACGGCAACTCAAGTAAACTCCTTATAAATTCTGGGTGACTGACCCCTAACGACCTGGGCAGATAAGGTCAGTCTGGCCAGAGTGACCTAGAGCCAAGAGGCTAGTGTCCAGTCAGTCTGGCCATCCTATCATGAAGTGGTCAGTATTGCCTTTCTGTCACTCAGCAATTACTAGGAGAGATATGGCACCATAGATAGGCGCTGAATGTACAAGCAGGCAGTGGTCACAGAATTACATTCACAAAGCAAAGGGCCAGTAAAGTGACATGTAAACTACTCTAATGTAGACTCGTAATGACTGGGAGCAAGATGGATTGAAAGGAGTGTGACAACCTCAGAGAGACTGCATTACATCTGTGGAGGCAGACACAGGCATTACCGACTGCACAGCCCCGCTTTATTATATGTTCTAAAAAAAAATCTGATAATTTGCCATAAGAATAAGTGGTCATACAGCAGAAATTCTGTTCATTCCATTTTTGCAAACCACACATACATATTGCAATTTGACATTGAAGGATCTGCTACTTTTCTGCCTTTTCTCAATAGGCTGGAGGCAGTTGAGGTGGATGGGAAATACAAAAATCAGGACCTTGCCACCAGAGAGTAGAGTTCACATTTTAACCTCTGAGAGTTTTTAGATTTAGGCAGTAAAAGCATTTTGGATAGGGTAAGGAGAAGAGTTGTTTGGTTCAAATATCATTAAATACATATTGGGACATTTTTGCTACAGATTTCTGTACTTTTTTTCTGCATTAAACCTCTGTATCTTTCCCTAACATTTATGAAGTGAACGGGACCATACAAAGTTTGATAATGCTTTTGTTTTTGTTAATACAGACTCATTGTGTAACCTTAAAATGCCACACATTATTAAAACACTATGATAATGATTACACACTTGTAAAAATGTAGATACAAAAATTTTTTTTGTTTGTTTTTGGTTCAAAAATCCATGTATATGTGCTTTATAACAATATACAATTACTTTTTTAGTAAATGCACTGTAAAAATCTAGCAGATTTAATGTATGCATACTGTTAAAAAAATATAATAATAATAATAATAATAATAATAATAATAATAATAAGTTAGTTATCATTACCTATTGCAAATACTTTGATCGTGCACAATCAATCTATAGGGGTCCATTAAAATGAATCAGTAAAACAGGTGTAACTTACCAACAGAGGAGTGATCAGGTTCAAAAGCACACAGACAGACATGCAGGCAGAGGTCATGCTGCCTGCACAAATAGAGGCCTACATAAGTCACAGTGTTTCTCCCATGGCCTGTTGCGCTCCTCGACACAGGTCAGGGGCTAGGAAATCCCCGAAGCCATCCAGCTGCTGCCATCAGAGACTCTTGGCATTCTTCTGTCTGCTAACTATTTAGTTGTCAGTGATTTGGTTAAGTGGAATTGACTTTTATCTGCGGTGTGCTGTGGGGCTGCCACTGGCAATTCAGAATCCCCCTTCCTCAGCTCCTGTCTTAGCCTGGTGTCACATCTAGCACATTGCTATTGGCAGCTGAGCCAGGCCTAATCAATAGCCCAGGTCAGGGATGGCCCGCGGCTCTGCTGTGGGTGGGCTATTGATCCGACACACACACTCCCACAGGTCGCCCCGACAAACCGGTAAGTCGTGGCCTTTAAAGGAGTGAGACAACAAATTAACAGTGTCCGCTGTAAGTGCTGACATAACACTGTCATCAATATTATTTATTAACTGATCTGCTTTATAGACTTTATTTAAGGTGTCTTGAAGGGATCATTATTTAAATTGACATGTGGAACAAAAATGGTGGTATTCTAAACTCAGCATGCATTAACATCAGGACTGACAGACACAGTCGAGACCATTCAGTCACAAACCTGTCATAAGCGTAGACCTCAGCCTAGGCCTGTCTGCCTCCTTCTGTTCTCTTTTAACTCTTTTGTTCTGCATAGATTCTCTGTTGTCACTCTTTCAGACCTGTGGCCAATGAGCAAGAGTCTAGTTATTTTTGTTGCAGTTTTAAATGTTGCTCCCCGAGCTCCTTATCAGCACCACAATAAGAACTCTTGGGAACAATTAAACATGGGCTTTAACCACAGAGGTAAAAATAATCGTGCAGTGTTTCCAAATGGAAGTGGCTTCAAAAGACCTATTCAGTTATCACAAACCGTCTGTCTCTCCCGCCTGTATTCCCTAACTAAATCTCTGTCACAGTGGAACTATTGGAACATATGACAAGCATATTTATCCAGCTTCACAAACCAGGCCCATGTGGAATTCAAAGTCTTTTTTTTACACGTTTTTTTTCTCCCCATTGCTGGAATTGACAGTTGAATAAATATGTATTGTCTATGAGACTTTGTTGTCGTATACGAGTGATCCTCTGCAGAACAGTCAATAATATATGCTATTACAGGAATATGTCTTGTTCTGGTTACAGGAAAATTAAGTTTCCCTTTTTCATTTCTCATCTTAAAAGTCTTCAGTGGAATGAGAAGAGAAATTACTCACAGCAGTTCATTTGCTATTAAATGTAATCTTGAAATCATAAGAGGCTGTCCTGCTGTAATAGCATACAAATAATTATAGATTAATTTTGTTGGCTCTGGAAAAAAAAAAAAAAAAAACCTGCTTCTTTCTGAGATCCTGATGGAAGTCATACTGCTCTGGTTTCCTTCTCTTAAAAGACATTCATTATATTCTCAGATTTCAGGGATGGGGTACAGAAATTGTGGGTGCTCTTTCAGGGCTGCAATGGAAGTGTCATTCTTTTCAGATGTGTTCAAAACACACTTCTGACTGTTTTCTTTCTTTTGTGTTCTGTTGCAGGTGATGGTGTCATCCTGATTTCTTCTTCTTGTGACCCGGGAGTCCCTAAATCCCAAACCATATAGCTTTGGAAAACCCTGGAAATACCTGGAATTCTAGGAGTATATCACCAAAACCTCTTAAGGTGCCCAGGCACTGGATCAATAGCTTTACATTATTCTTTATTATTTCCCGTGTATACAAAGAAAGAGACGAGAGTCTGAACGTTAGCAATAGCCACTGGCCATCCGCCATTGCTTCAACAAACCTGCTGTGACCAAGAGGGCGTGACCTTTCTGCCTGCTGACTTCAAACGAACACTTGAAACGAAAACACATTCAGAAAGGCTTCTGTGTGGTGGCAACCCAGACCAAAAACCCCATCAGGTAAGGCTGTGAAGTCCCCCTTGCTCCTGCTGTCCAAGCCCTAAGCCCTTTAACTTCTTCAGGGCTTTGAAGCTAACTTGTCCCCAGTTTTTGTCCCCCATACGGTCAGCTTGGCTTCTGAGTTAGTGTAAAGGAAAGGTGTGCAGATAAACGCCCTGCTTTCATGCTCTGTTCAGCTATGTGTTCTTCTCAGATTAGAGGTTCTGTTGAGGTTGTGTGGTTGATAGACATTTACCCAGGGTTCTTCACCTGCTTCTTGAAGAGTCAGCCAGTGAATTGCTAGAGCTTGAGCAAATGTGCTAGAGATGAGACAAGACTTGACATATGTCACCAGACAAATCGCGAAGCATTCACACAGCTCTGTGCTAATTAGATACCGTATGTCTCACATTGTTTGGACATGCACACATGCTATACTTTCATAGATGTTTGCAGACCAGCATATGTAAATGTGCATTTTTTGGCTTACTAATGAGACAAAACAGATTTTCTTGCTGATAAAGTGTCACCACTGTTTGCGTGTGTTTGTAGATGGAGCTATGTTATGTTTTAAACATGTGTCTTCAGTGTTTAAGAATAAATATACTTGTATTCTAGCAAAAATGGCAAATTTTGATGCATATTTGCAACTTTGGGCTTCGCATATGGTTGTAAAATGAATATTCCTATTCAGAGGGACTTTGATTTTACTCAGCTTTGCACGTGCAATTTTAGGGTGTTGTTTCCTTCTTGTTTTGCAAAAGAGTGACACATTTTCAGTCAGTGATTAAGACCTGATCCCACAGTATTTGGACTATGTTCACTTCCTCTGATTGATAAGAAAACCTACATTATTTATTTATTTATTTATTTATTTTTCAATGCAGAGCCTTGAAACCAAAACGAGCCTGATAACAGGATATAAGAATTAGGATATGTACACATGTGGCAAAGCTCCTTCCCCACATTATAAGAAGGCAAAACAGAGGTTTTTTTGTTTTGGTTTGGTTTTTTTTTACTCTAAACATAGCAATTAAAAAGTGTTTATGCAATTAAGTGAATCTGGTAATAAAAATGACAGTGAAAGCAGCAGGGCATACTGATAAGTTATGGATCTAAACAGCTTTGTTTGAAAAGTTCAAAGCAATTTTGGAAAATTTAGGTCACTGAAATTTAGTACCCAGCAGCAAGTCGTTGTTTTGAAAATGAGAATGAAGTGAAAATAAATAAACAGACCTTTTCCTTTTTTTTTCTCGCTCTCTCTCTCTCTCTCAACTGCCTCTTTAAAGATTATTTTTAGTATGGGAAAAATAAAACACTTGAAAGCACAAGGAACAATATTTATTGTTGTGGATCTAATTAAGGACGTGATCTGAAATCTATTGATTCAGGATCCTATGGGTCAGCTGCCTTACAAGAGGACAGCGATAATACAGCGGGAGTCAGGAGTGGAGTGGAGTGGGCTCCAGTCTGGGGGAAAGCAGCTCCCCTCCCTGGTCTGTGCACTGATGGAGCCGCACTCCTTGCCCAGGGCTTCAGGGGTCTGACACTAGACCTTATTTTTCATGTGGGCTGCACACTGTTCTGTTGCAGCCGGGGTCGGTCCCTTTGTGCACCCCCCCCCCCCTTTAAGAGAAAAAGGCATGCATGATTTCATACATGAAAGATATATGTAATTGGACAGCAGGGCCTATGCAATACATTTACAATTCTAAACAGAATGCGTTAAAACCTCTATCCTCCTGAGGAAATGTATTTGTACATAGTAAAAACCATAAGATCAAAAAAGGAAGAAAAAAACAAAACACAGGTTATCATTCTTGTTAGATGCTTTGTGTCTCATGCGAGTATTCAAAATGCACACACGCTGCCAAAATATTGCACTGTTCCATTCAATCAGTGTGTGGCTCAGGCAGTTATATTGTAGCTTATGGAGAAATACAGTGAATTGTGACATGTACTGCAATATATGATTACAAATGGGCGTGTAGTAAAACATTCATTATGGTACATCTGAAGCTGTTATCACAAATAATGTCATCCTCATTTATGTGCTCTTAGACAGAAACATCAAATTCAGCCATCTCATCAGTTTTCAATTAAGTCTTCACTGGTCATGTACCTTTACCACATATTTCTGAATTTGATACAGTCTAAATAGCTATATGAGTGACATCCTGTACATCATAATGTGTTAGTGTCTGTAAATACAGGACAGAAAGTAGAACATTTAAATGAAAATCAAACTCTAGTTGCATAAAATTGTAGATTGTAGATGCATTTCCCAGATGTATTAAAGGGTTGGACACGCTGGTTGCATATTTGGCTGTGCATTCTCAAATGTAACCACAATCTTCAAACTGTACAAATATATAGGCATGCTTCCCATTTCAATTAATCATTTCATTGTGGTAAAATAATGTGTGAAACCACACATCTAGACTGATACATTTTAGATGAATTCAATCACCAGAAATCAGTGTTGGACACGAGGAACCCTCGGCATATCATCCCCACCTGCAAAACTGTAAAACTTGACCTTTGTTGGCTTGAAAACTGGAAAAAGTGAGGAATTTTAAAAGGCGCAGTCCACATTTCCCATGACGCTGATGTGTTTATGTCATATTTTATGGGGAAAATTGGTCTGAAGAAACTCCATAATTAGGCATGAAATAATCTGGAATACAAAATCAGATTCAAGATGAGCAAGAGATGAATTTAATGACTCCAGATTAATTTACAAGCTGTCATGAAGTGAATTAATGCATGTGATCTAATGCACATTTTATCCTCTAAGCTATAAAAGAGAATATCACATCACTGCCTGTCATTTGACCACTGGGAGGGTATGACCTTTTGGAATTCAAAGACAATTTTTCATGTTGATATCTTTTTGCTCCAATAAGCAGCAAAACAACTTGTTTAACTGGATTAGATTGAGCTGATACGCCACAACGTTGTAGAGATGCACACGACAAATGATTCAGTAACCACAGAGAATTAGAAGTGATTACTTGCTTTAATTTCTTCAAACATGACACACTTATGTGGTCGCCTGCATGTGTTATCGCGTTTAAGAGAAATCAAGGCGCCCCAGTGGATCAATGGGTACAATATCTCCAGTTTGATTCTGACTGGGAACCTTTGTTGCATTTCTCTTGTTTGTGTTTGCTATATGCTTCCATACCATCAACTAAGTAATAAAGGGGAAAAATGCCAGAAGAAAGAAAAAAACTCAGAAAGAGCCACAAGCCTCCATTTGCTTCCATTATTTACTCTCTGTAGAACCAAACCCCCTCTGTGTCTCCTATACATGTGGACAGCCAGAATACTGAACCAGACAAAAAAACCCACAATTTATGTTTGAAATAGGTTAAGGGTAGTATTTCTGCCATAGGAATGAGGTCAGCCGACTGTTACACACATGGTGAAATATATACATAACACAAAAGCAATCTCAGCTGGAAAGCAGGCCATGTGCATGAATACAGGTGTAATTTCGGAGTGTCTTCCCCGTGCAATCCCTGCAAGACTGCCGGAGTGATCCACATTTAAAGCTCAGCTCAAGGGTTGCACAGATGTGTTTATACAAAGCAAATTTAAGAAATGTAATAATGGGTCAAGGGTCGAGTTTATTTATGTAGCATATTTAAAACAACAGCTGCCCAAAGTGCTGTACAGATGTAAGTCAAATACATGATATAGTAAATTAGTAAGAAAAAGAATAGAATATACTAGAACTGATAAGAACAGATATAAAATGAATAGAGTAGAACATTTAATACACACGGAAAAAATCATTAGACCACCAGAAGTCATCAAAAACAATAGTTATGCAATCAAGTTCTAATTCCTGTGTGTATCATGTGACTAAAACAGACAGAAAAGAAAACATGGAATGCCTAAAAGCACTGTTTTTGGCGGTACAATGCCATTGAGAACTTAAGTGATTTTGGTTATTATCAAGAAAACCATGGAAAATGGTTCGATATCAGCTCTGAAATTAAACTCTTATGAGCTATTTTTATTGTTATCATTATATTTGTCCAAACAAATGTACCTTTAGTTGTATCAGGCATTAAAATGAACAAGAAATTGAAGAAAACAAAGGTGGTCTAATAATTTTTTCCACAACTGTATGCATGCATTTGTACATTATATGTGTACAGCACACGTCACAAGAACAATACTCTAGTGCACACTTGCATTTTTAGGTCTTCCTTCACCCTGAATCACTCGCTTTACGGGCTAATAGCCAAAAAAAAAGAACACCTTGGCTAATCACTTGGTTTATTGGCTCCAGAAACAGTATACTGCCACTGATGGACAGGCAGCACTCCATGACCCCTTCCCTCCCAACTCACCACCCACAGAAAATATGGTTGGAATCACCTGCCACAGAGGAAAAGTTTAGCAGAGCTCATAGGTGTTAAGCATCCATAATTCTGCCCCAGGTTGCTTTGACCATCTGAAATTACTTCCACACAACTCTGGGTGGCTTCTGGTCCAGGGGGCTCCTTCTCAGCTCTGGAGGTTTGATCACATTAGGCTTCAGATGAGTTTCGGTCTGCCTTGTAACTGCACAGATGATGTCTTTGCATCAGCGAGGCCTCGTGTGGAATTGTGTGATATGAGTTGCTGATTTCCACGTATGTGAAAGCCTGCGTGCTTTCCACCTGAAACTATTCACTTGTCTGAGATATTTGAACATTTTCACACCGATGGCATGAATGTTATTGTCACAGAAGGATACATACTGCTGCTAAATACCAGGGAAATGTAAAGCAGAATGCAAAAGCAGTATTTTATTTAGTGTAATTAGACTTCTTTTGTTTATTGTCATTTAGATTAGTTATTAGTTCTTTAACTCAAATTATTTATTCTAACAGTGACATTCCTTATATCTGAGTATTTTATAAAGCATATGCATTATTTAAAGTAAGGTGCATAATTTTTTTTAAAAAACATTTGATGGTTTTTACATGAATAATCAAAAGTAAGAGCAGGACTTACTGCTGTTTTGACTGGGGCCTCACGGACTATAAATGCTGTTCAGACATCCAGGGGCTGTGACGCAGGATTTGGATTTGACCCCTGGCGATAATCCTAGATCTGGATTTGCCTTCTGTGTCGCTTCCACCTGTCATCTTTCATCTCGTCGGGTTGTTAGGGGGGCTCTTCCTAACATCAAGTTAAGTTTGTTACATTCAAGTGCAAATGCAACCACGCACGAAGTGGGGTTTGAAGAGATTTGGCGTTGTGCAGATCCGTGATGTTCCTGTGCTCGGTTTGGGTCGGTTTACCACCAGCTCCAGTGTTTCTGCAGCCTGCAGTGGTCATATGGCTCTGATTTGGGATCCCTCTGTTTCAGTGAGCATTTCCAAAGTGTGTAAAACCCCACGAGTCCCGCCAGTCTCTCTCTCACTCGGAGTCTGTGACAGCAGCTCTCAGGATTTGTCCATTATTCACTTACATCCCGACCTGAAATGCGTTTTATCACAATTTATATCTTTCTTCACAAAACGCACCATATGTGAGCGTGTGTGTCCATTAAAACACACAGGCCTACGCATTCTAAATCACACATTTATTGCGCAATTCCGCGTCAAACACTCATCATGCTGTGGGAAATTCCATATTTAACATGTGTAATAATTGCTCTGACTGTGTGTGCTTTAAAAAAAAAAAAAAAAAAAAGTGCCATTATTTTTGTTGGATTGTGCAGACACGTTTGGCTGCAAAGTGTTTATGATTTCACATTTCGTGAGCTTGAAATGTAGGCTACTTCTAGGTGGATTTGGGAGATGCACAGATGTGACGGCTGGAAGCTAATCTGTGAGACATCATCTGTTTTTTTCAATATTGTACAAAAAGATGAAAATAAGCAAACCTGTTTTTAATTGGTTACATGGAGTTTTTAATTGGTTCCACAGTTAATCGTTACATGCATCATTTGTGTGGGTTAAATAGTTTCCCAAAAAAAAAAAAAAAAGAATGTAGGGTGAACTTGAAGTAAGATGTGATGAATGCTTTGTGGGCTAAGACTTGGCAAGCTATTGTGTATGTGTGTGTGTGTGTGTGTGTGTGTGTGTGTGTGTGTGTTTTCATTGGTTTTGAGGCATCTGTATGTGTTGTACAATAATAATAATAATAATAATAATAATAATAATAATAATAATAATAATAATAATATGCTGAAAAAAAAAGTGTCAGTATTAAAACATCCCCACAACACACTCACTCTCCTACAAACACACACCCAGAGTGGGATACAGAAAGAGGGAGAATCACGCTTGCTGGATTTTTTTTTCCTTATGTGTGAGTGTGTGTGTGTGTGTGTGAGAGAGAGAGAGAGAAAGGAGTGTGTGTGTGTGTGTGTGTGTGTGTGTGTGTGTGTAGGAGAGAGTGTGTGTCTGTGCGCGTGCTCGTGCGTGTATCATACGTGCACGAGCGAAGTGTGTGTTCTTTTATTCGATTTAATCGCAGGTTAGGGTGAAATAATCTCCACAGCCACATAAAGGCAGCACAACAGAGGATTTTTGGGATGTTTTACGACATTTTTCAAATATTGACAGACTTCAGATTTGGAATGATTATGTGTTAACACGAATATTTCCCTAAAAATCTAGACGTCAAAACTGTTTTTGAATTATGCATAGGATCATTAATAAGGTAGTACTGGCAGGACGAGTAAATGGATGAGAGAGAGGAATTGATATGCCTTCTTGTTTCTCATGTAAATGAGGCAGACTGACCAGACGGCCGCTCGTCATTTATTCTACTCCAAACTCTCAAATCACAACATCACCAGCAGAAAGCAGGTCTGATATCTCACCTCCAGCTGCATCCCGAAATATGCTGCAGGTTTGCTCCTGTGTTGCAGCTTTGCATGCGATCTGTTCTAACACACATGAAAAACTTTCACATTTTCTTTTGAAATATTTTAATCCTGGGAGGAAATATTACAATACAGAAAACAAAATATAGACCATCATCACATTTAGTTCAAGAGCATTTTCATGTTTATATTTTATTTCAAAAGTGTAGTGGTCATAAATAAATATACAGACTCCATACAAACAATGAAGCAAACAGAAAATCAGTATTTCAATCAGAAGACCTACACAACATCTGCAATAAAAACAACAAAAACAAACTTACGCAAAACACGTGTTAAACCCAAATGGGTTTAAACCATGTACAAAAAATATCTATTATTATAAGCAGGCACAAAAAAAATAGGTGAACGCAGATTTGCACTATGTTTATTCACTTCCAAACAGTTAAAACCACATTTAACAATATACAATACTTGTATTATTGCATGCAAGAAAAGCAGACATTAACAACGATGATGACGAAAAACGTTACTTTACAGTTTGATAGTGGAAGTTACACACACAGTTGTATCCACTTGAAGAACATTCTCCCTAGGATAAACATGACACGAGCTTAAAAATATGAAATGTCAAAATGCCACATGCAGATGAAACATGTCAGAGTGTTTGAAAACACTTTATAAAAATGCTTTATATTCTGTGTAAATGTTTGTAAATGTCTGCATCCTGCTCATTAGAAACGTTGTTTTTTTCTACAATGGAGGACCATAATCTTGAATTTATGGTACAAATATAATGCATTTACATCCTGACGTTTTAGTACGACTGCATATAGTTAATTTTACTTAAGTATTTTAGATTTCTTTAAAAATGTAAATAATTGTTCTGATTCGGTGCATTGATTATTACAGGATGCTCCGCTAATAAGATTAAATTAAAGTGAGATTTAGGTGACAGTGACTCCTTGTCACGCTTTGACAGTCAGGTGGTTTATGAGGTGGCGCAGTTGGAACACTGTGTGCACTGTCACCGGTACCTGGGCTGGTGAATATCTATCTGAAATGCTGGGAATCCCGCCAGGACCTAGGGAAGTCCACGTCTATTTCGACCACGCAATATCCGACCAAGACGATTTACATCTTTTACACTCGAGGCAGGCAATATGCAATGTGTGTAGGCAAAGGAGCGCCTTTGCAAAGACCAGCTGGTCTGCAGGCGCTTGTCTCCTGTGAAGAGTTGATGCGCTGCTTGATCCCTGTGGTCAGGCTGAACATAAGAGGGCGCTCCCATTGCACCTGGCTGCGCTGCCCTATCCACCCTAGACACATGGAGAGCCGGACAGCAGCCATTCATGTGCAATTATGGAGCAGTAAACGCCGCATGTTTTATTATCTAGTCCAGTCTGATATTATTGAAAGACAAAAGTAACTCATGCGAACGTAAAGAGTGTCTGTAAAAGTAAATAGAAAAAAATAATACTTTTTTTTTCATAAAATTCCTCAAATTTGCATGTAATTAATTAAAACTGAAAATTAAAATCATGCCAAAAAAGTTTTTTGCGTGGATAATCTGTCAAACAAACACAAGAGGCCCAAATAAAAAACAATAAAACTAAAAAATAAATAAATAGATAGGTGTGCCCTGGATTGTATTGAAAGTTAGCCTCCAAGCCTCCAAAGCATGAGCTCAGCTGCGGTCAGTAGTAGACCATCTACCTACAGGCGCTGCAAGGAGCAACATCTCCAACCTGTCATTTTTACTCAACGCAGCACTAAACCCAAAATATTGATTTCACTGCTATTTCAATATTCAGCCTTTATTTTTGCTTTGTGTGAGACTGTTGGCGTTCAGTACATTTTTTTTATTTTAAAAATATTTTCGCGTAATGTGTCCTACTGTCTCCTACAGAACGTGTTTTGCCCTTTTCATCTCTGTTTACCATATCCTCCACATGTGACTGACAGTCTCCTTGTTAATATTGCAGCCTATGAGCATCCTAAATCCCCAAATCCTTCGGAATATAATGGTCGTTATCTCTTTATAAAGTTATATGACTTTTCTCGATAGCAGCTTTTATCTTTAAATACTTTCACCCCTACTCATTTCCTCTGTTTCCCTTTGTGCTTTGTTTGGGTTTGCGCGTGCTCGGACCGTGTTCACGCGCGTGCGCACACAAACACACACCTACAGGAGCTGACAATTAAATTAAATAAAGTTAAATCAAATTTAGGTTAAACGAATCGCTGTTAAAGTTGACAAGACAGTGCATATGGGTCTACGAAATCCCTAACACAGAGGAACGGTTCAAGCACGTTCAAACCGATTATGAGGCTTTGCCCTCGGTCTGAATGCACGGTTTTGTTCATTGCAGTTCTAGTGATGGTCAAGCGCTTTCATGTGCCCCACATCCACTGAGCATTTTGCATTTTAAGCTACTCTGCCTTTCTTTGTCATATCCACGGGCTGTCATAGCCACAGGTTGTGTTGAATTTGCAATGCCACTCATCGATGTATGCCTATTGAGGCTGGCACGTGGACAGTTATCCTTCCCACAGAGAGGCGCAATTGAATGCTGCAAACACAAAAGCTTCAGACCCTGTCAGTTCTCTCCCCCCCCTTTTTCCCCCCTTTTCAGAGATGCATAGGCCCTAAAAGCATCAAGGCCTCCGTCTGGCTGGTCCTCTTTTGATTTAGCCCACACTATACTCAATATGGTCACTGATGGAGTAATGTCAATCAGGCGTTTGCATAAATTTGTAAACTGAAGTTTGCATTGTTAGGCTTTAGGGCGACTGACACACTCAAAGCTGCCTCGTACAAGCCTCAAATTACACCAGACTCTTTTATTATCTCGTAGCCCCTTTAACTCCTCTCGCACGCTATTTTCAACCTATTCATTTTTACAATCTCTTCTTCCCGAGAGAGCAGACACGTCGCAAATCCTCGAGATTCCTGCAGTCTGCCTCTCACACACAGCAAAAAATGTGAGCTGTTCGACGGGGCGATGCAGGTTTCTTGTTTTTCTGAGAGAGGTATGCTACAGCAGATGCTACACTGCTTTAAAACAGGTATCAGTGGCTGCCTTCGCTTATGGGAGGCAAGTGCAGAGGAAATGCCGTGTTACAGCACACCGTATATTTTAGTAGCAGGAAGAGAGTGGGAGTGGGAGAGATGGAGAGGGGGGAGTGGGGTCCTGATCATATAGGCTACATAGGAAGTTTGATTTTCATGGGCTCCTCTAAGGGATATATGCAATTGGATCTGTGGAAACGCCACGTCCCATGGGGTTTCCCTAACCTCCCTAACCTTTAAGTCAAAGGCCTTTGCAAAGTAAAAAAAAAAAAAAACAAGAAACAAAATAAATAAATTAAAAATATATATATTTATGTAGACTATGTCCTGTATTCCATCAGGCATCTTCACCTCTACTACTTCACGGTAGGCTGTGCAATCTTAAAAAAAAAAAAAAAAAAAAAAAGCATTTGAGTACAGGCCTATTTGTGTAACGCATTTCTATCCAAAAACATCCGAATAAACAGACGAAAAATCAGGCCGTTTTATTTACCCAACACCATCTTATTTCTTATGCTTAATTCTGTTCTTAGTCACTATAACTTCTATAGTGTTGATTCCAGATGTGGCACTTTACTTCTGACTCTGTGCTGTATCGGAATTCACAATAGCCTATAGACGCAAGACTATTAAATGCGTATTATTTCAATAAACACAGTGCGTTATGTGATCAGTTAAAGCTGCCACTTGTATTCAGTGGACCAGGACTCTATATGGAGCTGTTTGCACAGAAAGTGTGCACACTGAGGGTAAGGGATTGTCCATTTCCTTAGAGAATCAACAATAAAATTATCATAACAAAGAGCATTGAGAGACTGAAAGGTTGATTTTTGCAATACAGTCTTTTCATTCGGAGGAAACGAGAGGACAAGTTATAGAGGCGAGGTGCTTTACGGAAAGATTATTAGGAGAAACAAGAGTGAGAACCTCGGCTAATCTATGTTAGTATTGATCATAGAGGTGTTTAGAAATTCCTACAGAATGTAATGAAGCACTGACCATATAGGGCTGCTTCGTATAATTCAGGAATAACTATAACCTGCATCAAATATAATGCATATAGGCCGGATGTGACCAAACAAACTGGACAAACCCTGCAACCTGTCACACAATTCTAGTTTTTCATTATTATTATTATTGTTGTTATTATTATTTAAGAAAACCGACATGTACTGACAACGGGCCATCAGGTTCATAATACATGTGACGATAACCTGTTTCTGTCATCCCTATGTAAGATGTACAAGTCCTGCACAGGCATGCTGCTGTAAATCTATTTAATTATTATTTATTCTAACGCAAAACACACATTTTAAAATGTAACTAAACTTTCATAGCCATACGAGATGAAATAGTGCTTCAACAAGTATTCCAAAGCTGAACTTCACACTGTATCATTAGAGGCACCTGTCAGGAGTTTCAGAATTTAACTAGAAAAATATTTGCACCTTAATGTTTTACATGTCTCCACATCATTAAAACAATTTGTTTCTTTTATATCAGTCTACAATAGAATAAGAAAGTCTCACCCTGATTTGAAACTTGGACTGTTATTTCCAGCTCTTAGAAACTGGAGCACGTTTGTCAAATCATCTCCGTCTGTACTTTTCATCTGTTCTGTGTCATATTTTACAAAAAGATCAAGTTCAGGTTGAAAATTTAAGCCATGCATTGTTTTTTCCTGAAATTCATCAGAAATATGCATAATCAATATGAGTAGAAATATCTATTGCTCCTAGTTTTGTCCAAATAGTCTCGTTCTAAAGCATATTCCTATTTTTACGCAAAATGACAGTGAAAATGTATTGGAATTCCCCTAAACTCCGTGTGCAGACTCTCCCACCATTGCTTTATAAAACTTATCATTTTGAGGTTATCAAGTCCGTTTGATATCAACTTCTGTCCCTGAGCAACTGCTTTATAATTCTTAAAACATAAATTTGATCAAACAATCACAGTGTGCGCTCCGATAATCTAAACAGGTCCTACTGTACTGAGGATAATCTGTGTTAAATATAGATTTGTGAATTACACTGTGGCTGCATATATGTTACTGTTTAGTATCCTCAGTTGCACAAATCGCTTTCAGCATGCGTCATTTTACAGCGAATGTCCGTTATAGCTGTTGACAAACACGACGGATGTTTGGCATAATTACAAATAGATGAAAAAAAGTACAATTACGCATTTCCATTTCAGTCCCTGTAGCCACCTATCTGTGAAAAGTTGCTCAAAGTAGACTTTAAAGTACGACCTCGTTTGCAGTTCTGACCCGACTAAAAAAAAAAAAAAAAAGAAAAAAAAAAAGACAAACTGCGGTTAAAAGAGATAGAGTAAAATAACGCGTGGTCGTTTATGGAGTGTCCGTGGCCGGGGCATGTGCGTATCTTTTATTTTTTAAAAAACTGAAATCGGGACAAAACAGCAAAAAGTGAAAAAACAGCGGAGGAAAGCAGTGTGTGTAGCGCCGGGCTGCGGCTGCCTGCTCCAGTATTAACTTTCACTGTCTTCCGTCTAATCAAACTCTTACTTTCCGCTGTTCTTAATTCCATATTTTCAATTCCTGATCATTACTTTCCTCTTTTTTTTTCTTACTTGTATCTATCTATCCATCCCTCCCTCCCTCCTCTTTCTCCCTCCCTCCCTCTCTCTCTCCCGAGCTCTCTCCTTTGCTGAATCTTATTGATCCAGAAGGCGGCTAATTAGCCCTTCCCTTCGTGCCTGTGTAATGAAGCACATGCGCACTGAATTAATCACAGCCATTTTTTGCAGGAAACTAATTAGCAGGAATAAAGATCCAAAGAGTTTTTTCTTTTCAATCATCAGATCTCACTTTCACCTCTTCCTCGCTCCCTCTAACACAAGACTCATCGCCTGCTTTGCATCCAAATTATTTTTATATTGCCTTTAACAACTAATAGTACCTACTTCGTTTTTTTTACACTCCGCAACAACAATGATCTTTCTTTTGCCACCCTAAGCGCAAACTGACCAAAAGGGGACTGCCTTGATGGGATCTTTAGCTAAATCATCTCAATACTGGATTAAAAAGCGAGGATCACAAAGCGGCAGCGAGAAATTGTAAGTTTCAACTTTGCGTTTGTCTCTTTTCCTCTGTGTTTCCACGATCCTATTCTTTTCGCTGTAGACTTATCTGGATCTCTGTCCTATCTGTCCGTAGTTTTACGTGTAGCGGAGCTGGCTATTCTCATATTGTACGAAATGACTGGCGATCACAAGTTGATTTCATGCAAGTAGTTTGGTTTATTCACGGTTTTATTTGTATCGTTACCTGTGTTTACATCAGCGTTCGTCCTCTCCTCCTCATGAATGGAAGATAAGAAATGGGCAAGACAGCGATCCTCTCTCCAAGCAGTTGGCCGTAGAAAAACACGGTTTTAAAGCAAATATGTGCATTTCGGTGGGATCGACAGAAGCTATAGAAGGCTTATGGGTGTCGAGAAGCGTGTTTAAAGCACAGATGCGGTCAGAAAGGGACAGTGTGGAGCGGACGAAGGGCAGCGGCAGCTCCGTGCGAGCGCAGCCCAGAAAAGGAGCTCCAAGTCCAGCCTGTGGGTCCGTGCGCGTCCGGCGAAGGCGAACATCCCTCGCCTTCTAATTTTTTGACACATTTTACACTTGCCACGTCCAGGGCTTTTCAGCACCGCCGTATTGCTTTACAAAAATCCTCTTCTGGATAAACATTTTTTTTTTTTTTGTTCTTCTCCGACACGTCTTTATGAAATGTGCAATCCCTCCGCCCTGTCTTAGTTCCTCTAGCTACACTTTTCCCTCTTTACCCCCACTTTGTCCATCTTTTCTTTTTTTTATTTTTCGTGGCTGTTTGCCTCTTTGAAGCGTTGTTTTTAAGTCGATTCTCGCTCATTCCCCGACGAAGTCACATGCAAATCGATCGACATGTGTATGTGTGTGTGCGTCTGTGCGCGTGTGTGTGCGTGCATGAGGGGGTTTGTGTTTGCGAGTGTGTGTGTGTGATGTGGATGTGGTGTGTTGAGGAAAAACGGAACCCCGGTCTCCTTCATGACAAGATGGGATCAGCAGAGCCCCGAACACGGACAGCCGTGGGAGTGTGAGCGGTTCAGACATGAGCCCTGGTTCAGCCAGTCTGGAGCACATGCCTCCGACTACCGGGGCTACCGTACCTGACTTTAACCGGAGCATTTTCGCCATAACATCGCTGACCGGAATGAAAACAAAAACACTGCCCTATTAAGTCTGATCTTACGCACACCTAATGTTTGTAAAGTTACTGTTTGGAACTCAGTGCGGTGCAGGCTGCAGCCATAGGTCACTGCATGCATTTAGCAGCAGCTTAGCCACTACATGGCATTTGCAGAATTTCTAAAAGTTAAACTACTCATTTGTACTTCTCTAAAACAGAATCAGAATAGGCTACTCTTAGGAGGAAATCATAAGCGAGTCAAGGAAAAGAAAAAAAAAAAAAAAAAAAAAAGCTTAACGGGCCTTTCCAAAAATATACTTTTTATATTGTTGCCATTCTCGTCAAAAAAAAAAATGGATTTGACTGGAAAAAACGGAACTGCAGTTGTTATCTTGGCGCTTAGGTGGTATAATTGCACGAAAATCATCCAAAATATTATCAAAAAATAGCCATTGGATTTCAGACGGTATGCAGCTGTATGCATTGAGGAAAAAAAGCTGCAAGAATTATAAGTTAGTCGGACATTTTTCGCGTCAGAGAAGGGAAAGAAAGAGGGGAAAAAAGAGGTTTTGCGAGCGAGCAGAGGCAAGGATATGTGTAGCCTACCATTGGGGGGGAAACAGAGAGGGGGGGTGAGAAGCTGTGTATGTGTGTGGGTGGGTGGTGGTGGTGTGTGTGTGTGTATGTGTGTGGGGGGGTGTAGGTCAGACAGCAAGAAACAGGGGGAACAGGGGTCATGGAGTGAGTGCAGAGATAAAAAAGAAAAGAGAGGAAACCCCCTCGCAAACAGCCGAGGGATGATGGGGGAGAGAGTGGAGGTCTGACTGGGAGAAAAAGGGTGGTGGTAGTTGTTGGTATGTTTTGGGAGCCGCACAAAGCACTTGTGGTTGTCAGCATCTGCAAGGATTAAGACTTTGGCTTTAGTTTAGGGTGGGAGAAACAAAACTAAACCAGTAACAGGTCTGATAAAATACTACATTAAAGCTACCAGGCACACAGAGAGAGAGACAGGGGGGGAAAAAGAGGGAGTGTTATGGTAGGGGGGGGCTTGGGAAGAGGGGTCAGATAGCCATGGGCCATAGAGGAGGAATCAGGGGAAGAGGTCAGATAAACAGATCCCTACCTTTTTAGAGTGGAAGAGCAAACGGAAGAAAATTAGCAGAAGCCTTTTCAATCAGGGATCATATTCATATTCAGTCTTTTATTTCTTGCCATGTTGGTGTTTTCTGGTGTGCATTTGCAGTGTGTGTGTGTGTGTATAGCAGTGGTTTTAGTGTGTTCAGAGTCCTGTGGTTGGGAACTGTGAGGCGTTCTAGTCTATAGGACAGGTAGGCTGCTGTGCCAAAACTGGAGTGATCTCCCTTCCTCCCCTGTCTGACAGTAACACTCCTTTCCTCTTCCTCCTCCTCCCTCTCTCTGTCTACTGTTACAAAACAAAGACAGCAGAATTGTTTACTGTCATCTTATCTGTCTGATTTTTCTGTCTTGTCTCATTGTCATATTTATGTTTAATTATAACAGTAACTGGCAGAGGTGTAGGAATGTCATTGACTTTATTTCAATTTTTTATATATGTGATTTTTTCAGACATTGTATTTGCTGTAGCTATCTTGTTATCGTCCCTATCTGTGGTAGTGGAAGGATTTCGTTGATGAGAACTATGAGCCGTTAAAGTGTCAACAGAGTGATGGTTTTACCACATATAGTGTTTTTTTTTTTGTTGGTTTTTTTTTTCAAATAATTGGAAAAGGCCTGTTTTTAATTTTGAGCACATTATCTGTGTTATTTATTTCTCTTTTGTTAGTGATTTTTATGAAGGCAAGATTAAAAAAAATAAATTGGCTTTTAAAAATACATTTTAATATTCATATGAATTAAAACATTTAGGTGCATTTGGATTATTGTACATAACCCACAGTCAATATGGAGAAAATGTTCTAATGCAAAAAAAACAATTCCACTCAGATGTTTCATCTAATTAATTTAATTAAAATTAGGTTTTATTTTATTTTGGATTGTTTTAATAGATCTTTGTCACATCCTGTAAGTTCATATGGTTATGGAAAATTTAGTTGAAATTAATAACTTTTTTTTTTTTGATGTGTTAGACAAATCACAGCAAAACTCTTTAATATGAAAATGACTGAAAACAGCAGGTTTCTTTATTAGTGTTATATTTAGTGTTTGCATGAAGTGATTAAAGATGATTCTGATTACAATATTACTGAAATAATTACTTATGGTGAAATAGTTGTTTATGCATTGTGGCTGTCATGATTATTATATTATTATACATGAAGATAATATTTAGAGTTTTATTGCTGGGATGTGGGACTGATGTGCAGATCCTGTACAGCAACAAAAATAATGTCCCACCTACTTTTTGCACTTGGTGCCGTTCTATTACCATATTTAAGGACATATATATTCAGCGTACTGACGTGTCATTAGATGGTATGAGCAGGAATAGCACGTCCAGTTGGGGAAATGAGATAAAGGGAGTAGCAGTCGTCATTGATAGGCTTGTTTCATGGTTTGGGGGTAACGCAGAGAAAAGGGAGACAGCGCCTCTGGCTGTCATAACCCCTTCTCCTCATTTCGCTGTGCCTCTCCCTCTTTCTCTCTCCATTTCATTCTCTGTGCGTCTCCGCATATCTCCCTGTTTAACTCCCACCTTTCCGTTCTCGGGCACTGGCACCGTGGGGGAGCTCGCTGCCATGTCTTCGGTCAGAGAGAGCCCTCTTTGGGTGAACAGTAGGCGAAGGCCATATCTGTCAGAGGAAGTCTGTGTACATAGATGTGTAAAACACAGCCACAGATCTATTTGAAATATATTCTGAATAAAATGCATGACAGTATTATTATCATTATTATTATTATTATTATCATTATTATTATTATTATTATTATTATTATTATGTAACTTGTAGTTTAATGGCCAGTCCTGAATTAAATTGTAATTTTCTATATATCTATCAAAGGCAAAGCTTTCTGAATAGGCCTACCTATGAGCTGATGCGTCTTGACTGAAAGCAGAGGTTAATGTAAAGTGTCTGTCTCCACCATTAGCTGTATGGACTTGTACACATGAGCACTTGACAAAGACGGTGTGTTTGAATGTGATGTATGGTTTTGAATATGCAGGATCGTACAGCAACGACCGGTTCTTCCAGTTGTCCTGCAGCCATGTCAGGCTATCATAAAGGAGCAGGCAGGGGGTGGGATCTCGGCTCTGTGCAAGGGTGAACGAGAAAGTGGGAAGACAGACTGGTAGAGATGGCTGTAATGCTCAGGTGTGTGTGTGTGTGTGTGTGTGTGTGTGTGTGAGAGAATCCCTGTGGTATTCATGGATGCTGTACTCGATCCTTAATCCTAACAACCCACAATGTCCAGAAGTTCTTTCCTTTACCCACCGAAAGCACCCCTTTTCTCTAAAATTCCCCTCCCTGTCTTCGTTTGAGCTTTTCTTCTTCTTCAGTGTCATCCTTTTATCTTTCTCAAGTGAGGTTGGCGGGGATTTTTTGTGGTTTGTTCTTTCACAATATGTTATCGTGTTAACAATCTTGGTTAAATCAATGTGGTAGACAAGATTTATGACAGAGAAGATGTGCATGTGTCACTATAAGTGTGTGTGCTCCCTCACATTTAGATTTATCTGTGCATTGGCATGATGGAAATCGTATTTCTTTTGAATATGCCATAGTGTGGCCATTTTATTAATTTTTAACCATTGCTTAAAATTTAACCCAATGTTAACATTTAAACAAAACCCAGCAGACACATATAGTGCTAATGCCACATTTCTGTAGCAAGCATACTGAGACTCAAAAGATGAGGAATAATGTAGAAAAGCATTACTACTATTTACACGTCTCTCTTTTTCATTGATGAAAATTCACACGCTGTCATAGATTACAGCACAGTGTAACGATTTATACAAATTTGTATGCCATTTCCCACAATAAATTAATGTTGTTGCTGTCGTAGAAGAAGGGTTATGTGTTTTTAGATGTACGTCCTTGAATAGAATCTCAATATTGCCTCTTTAATAAATGCACAATGTCAAGTTTTTAGCAATACAAGGCTATTTGTTTGATAGCACTGGTGTAACAGTGATAAAGACCGCTGTATTTGTGCGATGCTGTATCGACTGTGAGTTGAGGAGCTATGTGATGCATGCGTGTCCAGGACCGGCAGTGTGAGAGTGCAGCATAGCGGCTACGATTGACAGTGTATATATCCTTTTTGGGGCAGCAGCGGCTAGCTCCAGTGCTCAGGGATTGGATGAACAGCAGTTCCGTGTCTGTATAGGCTACATATGCCTACACGCGGGCAAGAAGGGGATGACAGGGACCGCTCCAAGGGCTGCAGAATTGAACTGAGCTGCACCCCAGCCCCCTTAAAGCCCACCCCTTTCTTGGACCCTGGAGGCCAGCATTCCACCCTCCACACTGGTGCTTATCATCACAAAGGACAGAATGCATAAAACATGGAGGACGCTTAGACAGAGGCGGCCCAGGTCGCCTTTCTCTCCCCACACTGAGCCCTGGAACAATACATGGGCCCCTCTGGCCTGTGACTCTGACGACACACATGCCGTCTTTTTATCCTCCCCTATTTCTTTGTCATCCTCTTCCTCTTCCTCTATGTTACTGTGCTCCGTGGAGTGATAACTGCCCTCGCATTGTTTATCTGTGTCTGTGAAATCTGCATTGTGTAACTGAAATGTAAGTGTGTGTGGGTCGGTGTGTGTCACAGAGAGCCCGTGTGTGTGACTGACTGACGGGTATAAAATATTGACAGTGAGTCAACTAAATAATGTCTGTCTACATATTCCATATCATCTGTTGTGTTGAATATTTTTAATAATTTTTAAAAATGTATATTTTATAGAAGATAAAAGTGGTTACATATTTTAAAATTAAAAATTAAAAACACAGAAATTAAGTTTTTATATATGAAGGTTATAAATGTATTTTAAATGATTTACGGGTGATTTGTGATTCAGGCCACCGGCATGTCATTTTTTCTTATCTCTAATTTACAGCTAGGTCAGCCAGTGATGCAACATTATGGCTTTAGTTTTATATGCACTGTGTATGTGTGTGTTTGTGTAATCAAGCTATCAGCTTCTGAGCTTTTCTGTCGGTCAGTGTGCTGGGGCTGGTTTGAATGGCCAGATAAAGAGCCATGTGAAAGTGAACATTATGCTGTTACAGATGCCATAAATCCTTTTCTTCATGCCAGTCATTTTCTTCTGCTACTCCCAAAACATGCTTAGTATTAACAATGAGGAAGGAAGGATGTGTAGGTAGATGGATTATACAATTACATCTGAGTTACCGTAGTTGTACCAGAGCCTTTAAGGAGAATGACTGTGTATTTTAAAATATTATGATTTTACAATTCAGTTGTGTAATCTGGTTAAAGCTCAGGTTTGGTTTCAGATTTTATAGTCATTTTGCTTTCCTTGCTCTGTGTGCACTGCACCCAAACTGTGCTCCTGAAAAAGTGTAGTTATCTGAGGCTGAGAGGGTTTTAGTCTTTATCTGTCTAAACGTGTGTGTGTTTTAGCTATGCTGTAGGAATGTATTCCTAGGATGTGCTGGACCCCAGCAGGTCTATGGCACTTCCTCTCTGTGTACTTCACAGCTTATCTTCCTCAGGATTATAGAATGAAGAAAAGAAAAGAGTGAATGCAGGAGCACCCTTTCCCACTCACACCCTCTTCCCCATTTTTTTTTTTTTTTTTTTTTTTAACAATTCACACACAAAAAATCTCAACAAAAAGTGTAATTCACTTGCAAATGTGTAGTAGCCTGTCCATGTTCCCAGTGGAGGAGAGAGAGAGAGAGAGAGAGAGAGGGTAGGAGAGAACGCAAAGGAGAGGGAGGGGCAGCGATGGATAGACATAGAGAGCAGGCTGCAGAGTATTTCACTGTGAAAGCAGACTGAGGTGAAGCTACCAACTGCTTTTCGCTGGTCAAGAAAAGCGTGAGACGTCACCTGCCCATTCATAGGTTCTAGTGATGTTTATATGCACGTATTGATTTGACTTTGTAACTCTACTATGTGTGTGTGTGTGCATGAGCCATTCTGTAGGCATAGAAGTTGGAGCGTGCTATTTGTCATAGCACTAGCTTCTCCTGAGGTGGCCTGGTGTTTTCCTTTCAGTGCCCCAAGCAACTGATCTGACAGTAGTGAAGGGGTTAAGAAGCAGGGATAGCCCTCTTTTGTCTCTGCGGCCCTCTTTGCCATTGTTGTGGTGGAATTGAGCTCGGTGCACCTCACTTGACCACAGCAAAGCAATAAAATGGCCTCTAAGTGCTGTAGCCTCTGTAGTCCTCTGATGTCAGCTCTCTTCCAGCTTCTGCTGCTGTATTTCGCTTTTTTCTACTAACACTTGGGTATGTCTCTTTGTGCACACACACACAAAAACAACACACACATACTCTTCATAAAGACTATATAGTAAGCCCTTTTTTATATGTCATGCATCTTATGTACTTGAAAGAAAAATTAAGGCCCTGTTTTCCATTTTTTGCTCCACATATCACAAACTAAATCCCTGAAGATTATGTCAGTTAATTTTAGAGTAGTTTAGTTTTTGTTAGTGCTTTTATGCAAACATAAAATACAGATGATCAGAGTATATGCTATTAATTTACCGACCTGTGGTAACAGTTCCCAAAATGCACACTTATTTATAATTTTATATTTATAATGATATATGATATATTTCATTACCTGCAGAATGGTTTTGTGTCTTATTTTATAGGTTTGTGTCTACCTCTGTGAATGCTAGTACATACCAAGCTTGATCTGGACCATCGCCACCACACAATGTCATTATCAAATTTAATGGAGTGGTAGATACTGACTATACCTCTGTCCTATAGCAGTACACTGTTGTTTTCATTTGCATTAACAGCAATAATGAGACAAATAGTGTGCATCATAATTTTATTTTTCAGTTTAAGAATATATGATTGTGATGCATAGTGTTGGGGGTGCTGTGTTTGATGGCACAGATGATTGTTTATAGCTACTCCCACCTTTGCAGACATTGTAATTAAAAAGAAGATATACTGCATGTGCGTCTGTCGCCATCTCATCTCGTCAAATAAGCATCTAGCTCTTGCACTGAGCATGTCAGTGGATTTATGTAAGATTTCTGATTGGCTGAATTATAATTGGCACTGTCCCGAGTGTAAACCATTTATGCCAGGTGTCATACAGACCGCATTAAGTGTTGCACCAAGCTGCAATTAAACCAACATTTCCTCAAAGCCACAATATTACCCCTCTACATTATTCTAGAGCATGTCTCTGTTTTGTGTGCTATTGCCTCACCCTTCTCCTCCTCTCCTCCACCAAAAACACATGTGGTTTCCTCACTGGGTCTCACTGTACCTAAAACAAATGCTCTTTCTCATTTTCCCTGTGTTAAATGAACAAACATTAGGACCTCAGTGGCTCATAATAAATTGATTAGAGAGAGGCAGACTCCCACACAGCAACACCGAAAACTAGAGATGTACAGTGTGTGTTTAGCCTGAGGAGGAGCAGATACGCTCTCCCTGTGTTTCCCTAACACACATACACTGACGCTGAATCTAAAAATGTATATTCATCCAGTTTAGCATCACTTCTTGTCCGGTGGTCTTAATGCTCCCACCTCTGGATAGCAGACGGTGCTATATCCACTGGCTTTCTCCCAGTGGCTGACGTCTTGTGACAGCGGCAGTGCCATGGCGTTTAGATATGCGACACGGAGCCCACTGTGATTGTTTGGTTTTCAGTCTGACGTTCAGTGCCACAGCACAGAGATTTGGTCTAGGCTGGAGGGGGTGGGGCAGGTCCCATGGGGCTGACACAGGGCTAGACGGCCGTGACAGACCGGTGACCTCGGCTTTGTGACGTCATTTGCCTCGTCTGGTCACCATGACATTCATTTTCCCTACTGTTTAATGAATGAAGATGGGGGGCCTGGCGACGTTATGCAGTTATTGGTGATGTTCTGGTGGCCCTGATTTAGAAAAAAGAAAAATAAACAAAGCATTTATTGTATTGTAAATGATGGCGTGATCCTTTGCAGGTCTGTTATGCTTGAGTTCAGGATTAGTAGATGGTGCCAATTTCTTTTTATTTAAACATTTGACTTTTGTAGCAAGTGAGCATTGTTGTGTGAAGCAGTGAAACAAAACAAAGCCAGACCACATATAGGAAGTCAGTGAGGTAAGAGCACGCTTAGAACGGATACTGACTGTTATAACAGTTTTTCTGCTCCTTGCATGCCATGTACCACTCTGACAAGAAATTTTGTAACCTTCTTTTCTTCCACGCTTTTACATTTCCCCTACCTTTCTGTTTACCTTTATCAATAAATGAGGGATTCAATAGAATAATAGAAAAAAAAAACACACACACACACTCACATAGATTTGTTTTAATTTGAGCAGCATCCTTTCTGCAGATCTAATGTTTTCCCATCAAGACACACAAGGTGTGTAACTGTCTCAGGAGGAGAATGGCTGTAAAATTGGCTTCTCTCGTATATTGCCTGCTTTTTTGTTGGAGCCAGGTGTTTCCTCATGTTGGATCATGCCCTAATGGGTAACAACAGGCCACATGGCAGGTGAGAACTGAGTTTATAATGCTAGCAGATAGCATTCATTCTCTGGTCTTCCTGTGTCATAAGTAAAGCTCTGAGACCTTCTTGAAAAAAAAAAAGTGTAGACTGACAGAAGTGTGTTCTGAGGCCGAGGATTAGCACAGGAAGTAGCCAGTGTACGGTGCAGGAGCAGCGGTGCAGCTCTCTGGATGTTCTCTTTACCTCTTAGCAGCAGCAGGAGTAGGATAAGTGTGCAGATGACACAGCCTTTGTTTACATTGGAGAGAGTATGGGTTTGGAGGACTGAGAGAAAAGAGGCGGTGGTCAGGGCTGGGGGAGGGAAGAGGGGCACAGATACCATTCTCATCACTTCCTTCCTTTCTACAGTTGTTTTTTTTTTCACAAATCACCATTGTCAAAACACCAGTGGACAGAAAAGGAAGTGTAGGAGTACCATTAAGTTTTTTTTTTTTGTTTTTTTTTAAACAGCATTGCATGAAAGTGAGAAACTAGTATTTTTTTTATCAATCATATGCAAACATGCAAATATTCTTCATCTTTATGCCGCTATCAGATTAGTGTGCTAGAGCCATAGAAATTGTTTTGTTTTGGGCACTTTTTTCCACATAGATAGGATGTTTTAAACAAGTCTTTATGTTTTGACCCTGGATGAGACAGAACATTTATTTCTCACACTCTGTAGACCTCTTGCTTCCTCAGGACAGCTCTGTATGCCCATGCACATGTGCAGATGTGCACGGATGTGAGAGTGTACATGGATTTATCGGTCCGAGTTCTTTGCTCTACAGTATATTTGTAACAAAGCAGCGGGCTGACACCTGCACCTTTTGTCTTGTTAAGCGTCTGTGCTGTGGTCAGGGCAAAATGTACTTTCATATGACAGATGGCTGTGTGGGCCTTTTAACAGGAAGCCTGGCTACACTGTTTCACAATCTCTCTTGAAAGAAGAACTGAGTACCAGCAGCGCTATGGTCTCCTGTCTGCATTTCGTGTAATGCATGCCAGTCTGCCTGTAGTGGGTACAAGCACAAGGCGGAGGGAGGGGGGTACCCAAACATAAGTGGACCCCTGAGACCTCCTGGAGGGGTAGAGGTGTGGCGAACGTCTGTTTTGGGCATGGCTTGTGTCAGCGTGTTTAGCGTTTGCCTGTGAGGGCATTTATATGCAAATGCTAAACAACCTATTGGGGTGGCTAATTACAGCAGGGCTTTTGTGTGTGCCAGGCAGTGAGAAGCAGGGAGTTTCTAACACGCCAGGCCTGGACTTTCCCTGCTTGTTTACTCATTGTCTTTCCTTATTACCCCCTCATTGACACTCCCCTTTTGTGTGGCTGTGCCGTTTGCCTGCATGCTGGCTCCTCCCCTTGTGGTGCTGGAGTTAATGTAGTAGATTAAAGAGGCAGCACTCCGGCCCTGTTTACTTCCTCTTTCATCTGGTAGCCCAGCTCTGCTTTTAGCCATCCCTCCTCTTGTCTAGCCACCACCCATTCAGGAAGGATTCAGCCTCCTAGTGCTCTCTCTGCTACAGCTAATGCTCAGCTAATTACTTTGGGTGATAAAAATGCATTTAGGTCAGATTCTAATGCAATGCAAATTTATGAGCAGGCAGAAGCAAATATTAACTTGTAGAGTCACTGATAGTCATTGGCTGGGGACAAAGGTACACCTCCCTTAACTATGAAATATACAGGTTTTTATGTGCTTTTGGTTACACTGTGTGGTCTTTGTTGAGTCTGATGACTGCATAGGCTCATAGTGTAAACATAATAATATACTGTACCTACTGTTAGATTTGTATGAAGTGCTCATACTAGATAAGTATTTTTCAGAATGAAAAAATTAGAGCAATATTATTTGAGTATATTTTCCCCCTTTTTGTAGCCAAGGATTTACTGTTATCACTTGTAGTAATGAAACTAAAATCATGTCCTTGGTTTAAATTGTGTATACAAAAAGCGCTGGCTAACTTAACAAGAATAGTACAGATATTACAAATGAAAAAGCTCTTCAAAATCAGTGAAATGTGTTTAGTTGGCATGTGTGTAAAATTGCCTTCTCTCTATGGCCTCGTGGTATCACCTGCTCTTATGATGGAGTGGTTTGGACACAGTTTGAGAGGGGCCAGATTTGTCCATTTTCCCCCACTGCTGACTACTGAGTATGATATTGCTATTATTTCATCTGTGCATCATCACCTTCTTCGTTATAAAACTGCGACTGTTGAACAGTTAATAAGCATTTCTGGGCAGGCGGTTTGCTACCACCTGTCCCCTCAATATTCTAAAATCGCTGCTGAATACACAACCATAAAACTGGCCCCGCTGCATTCCTGTGAAATTATTTGTCATGGGCTAAAACAAAGAGTGAGAGAATGCAAAACAGCCTCTCTCTTTTGTTTTACCACTTAGTTTACACCATTTGTTTCATGGTTTGCCACCACTTGTGTCCCTTACTACGCCAATTACGCTAGCACTTTTGTGAGTTCCCCCTCTGACACACACATCCACAGATACACATTCATACATACGCAGAGGGAGACTTGGCTGAGTAAGCCAAGCTGGATCAAAGGCCATGTGTGAGGGAGCCAGGGCACCTCGTAGAAAACAGCTGCCCCTTGCTGTCTCTGCCTCTTACCCTGGTCTGACAGCAGCCAGAAATATGAGGCCTCTCCAGACCTCTGTCCTGGGAAAAAAAAAAAGGACAGGACAGCACACATAAACTCAGAAAAGCTTTTGTCTCTGCTCGCTCTCTCTCTCTCGCTTTCCCTCGCTCAACCAGACATACAAAGAAGAAAGAAAGCCGTTTGTCTATGCTCATTCACTCATTCAGCCACAAATAGAAATCTTCGTTTCACATATACACTCCCTCTGCCACTCTCACAAAACCAGTAAATTATCACATGCTTGATTTCTCTTTATTGTCTGTTTGTTAAACTCTTTCATTAGCTGTTTTAGTCAATTTGGCGCAATTTGTCTGTCAATCCTACTCTGCATTTGCCATTCTCTCCTCCTCTCTCCTGCCCTCAACATTGTGCCTGCTCTTTCTCTGAGCTGTCCTCAACACTGTCTGAGGGTGCTTTTCTCTTCGCCTTTACTCTTGTCTCCACCTTTCGCCGCCACATTTCTGGGATTTCTCTCCCTCTGCTCTGCTACTCCTGCGTGTTCAAACTCTGACAGAGTTGAGAAAGGCATTCAGCTCCCTAATCCGGGCTCCCTCTATCAGGAATGCTAATACGTGTGATTGTGTGACCCGCCGAAGCCCGGCAACATCTGCAGGAGCCTATGGCGAGCCCCCACCCTCCCACACCCACCCTGCCCCCTGCCTTTGAGCGCTCACTCGCTGCCATTATTTCATTGTTTCACTTCACGCCTGTGACTGGGCAATGCAGTTAACCCTCTGCTGCTCAGGCCGGGCTAGTTGGAGTCCTGAACACAGGGGCAGAGGGGTACTGAGGAGGGGGTGTATGGGTTTGGGACAGCCCTTTCCCAGGACAGGCCTCCCTGCCTGCCCATCTGGACCCCTACACACAGCTCACTCTGTTTACTTATGCATTCCACTACTAGTCAGTGTGCATTTCTGGGTTCATATAGCCTGTTAAATATGTGGTCACTTGTAAGTTAAGGCAAAATTGCAGGAGTAATGATCCATGTCTCGTTGCTGTACAGTTATACACAAACAGAAAATAGTTTCTCTTGGACATAAGAACAAACTTTACTGTTGACAGGTTGAAATCTAAAGGCGTTGGTGTTAGCCGATGAAAACCTGTTATTAAATTTTCACCCATCCCTTTGCCAGGTATTGGAGTTTAAATAAATTACAGTATTTTTGGGATAGTGTCTGTTTTCAGAAAGATGAATTACCGGTAAAGCACGACGGGCACTGCAAATCTGTGTCAGGCAGGGTTTCTGCTGATTGAATTACTGCTCTCCCTGATTCTGGCTGTATTCCTGCATATGTAGTCGAGCTTCAGCGCACTATAGACGGGTATAGGCGCGCATCTTTTATCACATGCTGACAACTGTTTTAAATATAGAATTGTTCGACCTTCCAGGATATAGCCATTGTCATTTGTTGACTTTGTTGGAGCTTGAGTTTTAAAGCTTTAGGAGTTGATATCAGGTGGAAAAAATCCAAACTTTCAACATCTGCAGCTCTCTCCTCTCAGTCCAACTCAAAAGAGTAAGTATAGGTATAGATGACCTGTGGGAGGAAAAAAAAGAGTTCTGTCAAGCCTCCATGTTGAGCAACAGTGCAAACCAGTAAAAGCACATCTGACTGAATCTGGCTGGTGCTCAGTAACTAGAGCTGTCATTCACTTATTTAACCCCCATACCTGCATGAAAACACCTGTAATTAGCCAAAGTCTGCATCACATGGTAGATTCTCAACAGTCTGAAAAGTCCACAGAAGTGTGTAGAGTTCTTATTTCCTCTCCGAGCACTACTACAGTATGTTGAAAGGTAATTATAGAGTTTTGGCTCAATAATGCCAAAAAAGAGACTGTGAAGCACCATAGCTTTAAATAACCAGCAGTTAACACATTTCGCACTTTCAGGTTTTTGTTCGTAGATCTTACATGAGACTAAAATTCAAGCAATACTAATCATTTTGTTCATGGATTGCACAGAAAACATCAAAAACATTTAGTCATTATCTGTCTTTATTAATAATAATAATAATAATAATAATAATAATAATAATAATAATAATAATAAACTTTATTTGTATAGCACCTTTCATACAGAAATTGTAGCCCAAAGTGCTTCACATTGATTGAAAAAAATACAATATTAAAATACATTAAGATTTGATTAGAAATACAATAAAATAAAAATAAATATAAAAACAGCGCACATTAAAATATTTGATTATGCATAGAATTTTTGAAGTGCAAGAAATAAGATGAAATTTGAGAGAAATACAATGAAATAAAAATAAAAGCAGCGCACATTAAAATACAATAAAATAAAAAATAAAAACAGAAATACAATAAAATAAAATAAAAATAAAAAACCGCACATTCCTGGTTCCTGAATTGTGACCCCATTTTTATCTCCTTTCAAAGGCTAATGAGAATAAAAATGTTTTTAATTTGGTTTTAAATATATTCAGCGAACTGGCTTCTCTAATGTCTTTTGGAATTGTATTCCATAACTTTGGTGCATAGTTAGTAAAGGCTGCGTCCCCCATTTTCTTTGTAATATTTCTGGGAGTCGCTAGTAACCCTGCGTTTGATGACCTCAGTGTTCTAGTTTGTACATAATTGATCAGTGAGTTTGCAATGTAGGCACATTATTGGCACATGTTTACTGCTGATTATAGCTTCTCTAGTGCGGTCATTTGTTGATATTAGGAAAATTTGAAAAAAAAAAAAAAAAAACCTTTGGAAGTAGGCATCATGAAAATTTGCATATTAAACTTGTCAAGTTTGCAGTGTTGCACAACAGCAGATACAAGCCCAGAGCCACACAAGCTCTAAATTAATTTTTAATATGTATAGCAGTTATTTCCATGAAATAACAGGTTAACCTAGGTGCTAAAAGTGAAGTGTCAGCTAATCAAATTTATGATTAAATTAACCTTTTCCCCAAATGTGTATGTGTCTGCACAGCAAAGCAATACAAAACTACACAAAGTCAGCTTTTTACTGTGTTGCAGCGTTCATGATGACCACTAGGGATCTGCTTCCTTGGATATTTTTCTGTGACATTCGTTTAATTTTGTCCATTGTGATTAAAGTCATGATTAATCATTATATTTTTGCAAAGCGGAGGCAGTGTTGCCATGGGGACATAAAAATGATCCACACTGCTTTGCATATCAACAGAGAAGTTTACAATTGCGCTCCAACTCTGGGTGGTGCCCAGAGCTGCCATAGCCTGGAAGAAGAGTTTTAAAGCTAAAGGTTTTAAAGTTAAATGCCTCTTCCTCTGACCTGTGTAGTTTTCTCAACAGACTATTTGTTTTGTGCTGAAACAGATTGTTGTGATTCATTATGAATAAAGGTTTTGATGTTTTCTGGCATTTTGTTGCATTTTAATCTTGTAGATTCTTTCTCTTTTCATATCCATGCATGGCAGCAGCCGCCTGTTGGTGTATGAGTGTGTGTGTGAATGTGAGGAATTGTAAAGCGCTTTGGGCAACATGAAAGTGTAGAAAATGCGCTAGGAAATGCGCTATATAAGTTCAGTCTGTTTACCATTTACCACATTGTTGAAAAATGTACCTTGTGTCTGTCTTTTTTTTCTAAATGAAATATTTTGAAATTTAAAAAGCAGATAGTAAAGGATTGTAGCTGAATCAAAATGATTAACAAAAACTTTTTTTTTTCTGTTAACGTTTTCTAATAATTACTTCCATCCAACAGTATAACAGAGATATTCTCATCTAGTAGTTGGATCTTATTTTAGAGGTCAGTGTGCAAAGCTTGGAATGCTAAACAGACTTTTTTTTCCAAATGAAGACATTTTTTTCAAAAGTTTGCCAATAACTGTTTTCTGTACTTTTCAACAGTGAATAGGGTGCGAGACATGTTAAGACTTAAATAAAAAATACTGTGACTACCCTGTTTAACTGCAACAATTAGTATATTAAAGAAACAGTCTATAGATATTTGTAGGAATTCAAACCAGACACGAGTTGACCTTCAGCAGGTTTCAGAGTTTATTACTAATCCACAAGGGTTACATACTGTGATTGGCTTGATTTCTTCCTCATATTTGCTACGATACAGTGGTATTCAGATCTGTTGCGGTGTGTTTAACTCTTAGTGGATTCATAATTGTATAAATGAGACAGTCGATCAGTCCATGTGCTTTTCAGTTTAATGTTCCTCTCCACTGCTCTGTGTGATATCGCTTGTTCCCTGCAAAAACGATTTAAGCCGAATATGAGCCATATGGGAATATAAGTAGGCCTACCATTCCTGTTCCCATGACGGCTCATTGAAACCAGGGGTGGAAGGATGTCCTTCATTTTTTAACATCAAACTTCATGTCATAACAGGCCTTCCTAGGCTTCATTTACATTTGCAATAACAAACTGCTAAGGAATTATCATGCATTGTATAATGTACACACACCCTGACATTTTTAATCTATACATTCGCGATACATTGTGTCTTACTAACATAAGATATAAATGTTTGATTGAAATAACTGCAGATTACAGCTCCCCCATTCCTTTGTTTACAGACATGTTTCAGGGTTTCAAGACGGTTTAAAAGGAATGGGCTCTACAGAGCCAAATTGGATCTGGGTATGTAAATACTGCTCTGATGTTTAATGAGAAACAAAGTTAGCTAATTATAGCAGCTCTGAGAAACATGAGGAGGACAGTGGGAAATGTTTCCATCACTCCCTAGCTCTATAGATTACTGCCTAATTGCCTCAATCGAATCAGGCGGAGACATTAGCCAGAGAGGCAGAGTGAGAGAGAGAGAAACATGGGGATGGGGCTGATTACACATATCTTTCGGTGGCTCTTTAGATAATCCAGAAGAGGACCAGCAAGTCAGGTTCTCTGACATAGTATGAGTCTGTCTGTCTTCTGTGCTCAGCATGTCTCCCATGTTCTATTCCCCTCCCCCCGTGCAGTTATGAAGGTAAGGATAGCAGGGCACTCGTTTCTCCCTTGCCACGCCAACCAGCTGCAGAAGTGATTCATACTCTCATGCGGAAGTTTTTCAACTATAATTACATGTAATTCTGACACATGTTTATGCCTGATTTTACCAGACAGCTTCTCCACTAATGACTAAGTAGCAAATAACATCCTCCCAAACATTTGTTACGACAATATTTTTCTACCTTATTATTGTATGTTGTAATTTTAAGTTAAAAGGTTAAAAAACTCTTTGCAATCTTCAGACACTGAAACACAAGAGAAAGGTTTGAAGTATATCCTTTAATGTCTGCTGTGTTTAATACGCGAATAGTAAGAAAGCAAATAGAACATAAGGATAAATGCCACTATGAAATGTGAGTGTCTGAAGAATGTCCTGGTGCTGTGAATGCTCAGCTTTTCTTTCCTCTTGTTTATTTATGTCTCACTGGAAGTGATGAGGAGGGAGGAAACTGACTTGTTTACTTCTGTTAATTCCTCTAATTCCTGTTAATGGCAGTGCAGGAATTAAAAGGATGCTTTTGCGTCTGACTGTTAACTATTCGCCTGCCTGGTTTTGTAGGCGGGGTGAGGGGAATAAGAAGCTCCATTGGATCTGTTTCGTCCTTTGAGCGCAGTGATATTGAGGTCAGCTGTCCAAAATGATCTCATGTTAAGGAATCAGCGAGTCAGCAGGGTCAGAGTAGAACCGCCATGACGACACTTTCTCCACGGTGATAACGCTGCCCTTTTTTCCCTTCCCCTTTACTTCCTCTGCATGGGAACGGCACAGAGGAGTGTGAACTGTGTCTGTGCCCTTTTACTCTGGAGCTGAATGGTGCTGCCTTTTATCCTCGCACAGAACCAGGCTCAGAAATCAAGAGAAAATGGACTCACTTAAGATTAATTGGATCTTTACAGTTCTGATGATCCAGAGCTGCGTGGCTAGTCCCTCCATCTTCTTTTATCCTAAACAAGCATATGAAATGCTGAAAATAGCCAATAGAAAATAGATGTTTCCTGGATGTCATGGTGGTATAAACGGGTGCCTGAACAATCCTTCCTTCAGCTTCCTGGGCCAAATGCCATGGATCATGGTGAAGGAGCTGCACGAAGGGCTTCTGTATGGGTAACCCAGACCCCAGCAGATTCCTTTTTAACAGTTCCTTTGGGAAAGTAGACACTGTAAACAGATAATGGCGCTCATGCAGAAAGGGCCGGAAGTGGGAGGTCTAACTTGTCCAGACTTTTTAGTACGGGCACTGTGGGTGTGAATGTTTGGAAAGTCGTGTAGGAGTGAGTGAACTGGACGTTTGCATCAACACTCATTTATATTTGCTGTATGGATAAAATGTCAACAGTTGGCTTGTCAGCTGTTGAGATGAATACGTACAAGCATATTGAGCAAAAGTGTGCTTGTAGTTCTCTCAGGTCATGTGCACCAGCCTGAGTCTTGATATACTTTTTTTTTTTATCCTAAAATCAGTCGCATACAACTTGGCTTTTTTCACTTTCTCATTCTCTCTACATTCTCACCCTTTCTCTGTATCTCCTCCTCTCTCTCTCTCTCTCTCTCTCTCTCTCTCTTACACACATGTTCCCATAATTTATGGCTGCCGGGTCCTTGATCAATTGATAGCAGGGAATCCTTTGGTAAATAGAGTTTTAGACACATTGCCAATAGACCTGGGCTATTGATTGGAGTGTAAATTAAAAACTTAATCAGGTCTCTGAGATAAGATTTATCTCCGCCCCAAGCAAATTACAGGGCTGACTCTGAGACGTAAAGGCAGGCCAGTGGGCAGATGAGCACTGCCCCTTTGTGGGTGCCAAGTCTTGGGATGACCATGAGTTTGTTTCATGTCAGTGTTGGTGCTCCTCTTGTCCACTTCCAGGTGTACTTCTCTCTTGTAGAATAGACCATGGAGACTCTCATTGTTGACATAATGGATGAAGGCTTTTTTGTACTCTTTAGTGAGAACAATACAGCCTTAGACTAATACAGCTTAAAGCATCTGGTAAACATATTTATCCAATATGTCTTATTGTTCCATGATGCACTTTTAGTGTGGCTAACCCAAGTGGGAAGTAGTTTTATTTCTTTATCATTTTGTTCTGTTTAGCAGTTTGTCTTGTTCACTCTGGTCAATATTCGCTCTCCCTTTCTTTCTCTCTATTTCTGTGTGCGTGCGTGTGTGTGTGTGTCTAATCACTTTCTTCCACAGCAGCCTATGATGAAATATGTAAATCATTACACCCAGCTTTTATTTCTTCAATAATATTCTCATCTTGTTGAGGTCATTTTACGCCACAGTAAATTCATGCACATTCATACGCACATGCAGTGTTGTCTATATTTTATATGTATTAAGACAATCCTTGGGATTGCACATTGATCAGTATATGGATTTCCACAGTAATTGCTGAGGGAAATTTTCTCTGTCTCTACTCTTCTTCATTATTAATATTGGGAAATGGGTATACATTCAAAATGTCTGAGTTTAATTTCATCTTAAAGTAACGGGAGAATCCTTAATTCATGCAAGATAATACGGAGGAGGATGCATACTGAGAGCAGGGCTTTCCTCAGGTTTCATAGATAAAAACGACACACTTACTAAGGATCCAGGGATAGGTGCCTCACAGGTATCTGTCTGGATCTTTTCGTCCGTAATTAAAACATACATTTTTTCTTGTGATTAAGGCTGGTATTAGTCTCCTCTGAGGGATTATAGCACTTCCCATTATCTCTTATTATAGTCCTCATATACAGATGCCATAGAAATGACATTGACCCAGAGAGAGAGAGAGACAGACAGACAGACAGAGTGAGACAGGGAAGCAGAGAGTAGACAGTTGAGGAGGTTACAAGTCCATTAGGAGATAAATATAAATAAATATAGTAAGATGTGCAGTATCCCTCAGGACTATTCTATAAGTGGTGATGCACATAATTTGGGGGCTGTCAAGTGCTGGGTAAGTGTTATAGGTCCCCAAAATATCCATGTAACCTAACCTATCCAGTGGCTATATATTGGTGGCCAGCGTTTCTCTTTGTCTAGTTGTGGGGGAGGCTGAGACCATCAGTAATAGGCTTTTTGCCTGATAAGCCCGGAAAATACTCGTTTAGTTAGTGAAAGTGCAGAGGGATCCTGGCCTGATAAACCTGCTGTTTCCTTCTGTAATACCCAACAGCTAAAATCAATAGTTGGGATAATTCTCTCGCTAGTCGTCCGGTCTCCTTTATCTGCAGCCTTCTTCAACCATGTACATGGGGGTGGTGGTTAGCAGGAGCATGCCTCTGTTTATATTGGAGGTTATATAGTTATACTTAATTATAACTTTATTTTGTGCTAACATTATGTCATAACTGCAGTGCTGTGTGCATTTTGGATGACATTAGGCCATTAATGCCAAATGTTTTGTTAAACTTGTCATGTTTTCATTCTGGTTACTGCCACATTGTCATGGGTACTTTATTTGGCCAAATGTTTACTGGAGGGCAGTCGTTGTCATTTAACCTGGTATAAAAGGTGGTGCTGATATGAGCCCCATTGCTAGCAATCACCTAAGGTGTGTCTGTGAGTGCATTTATGTATAAATCTGGTGAGAGGAAGTGTCTGTCATCACTAGTTCAGGCCAGCTAAGAGCCCTGTGGTCTGTCAACAAAACCTCTATGTTCTGACACAGGTGCTTGATTAGGCTTAAACATACAGCACAGGTGAATTGCTGCGGATATGGCCAGGAATAAAAAGTTCAAGTGATGATGGCTACAGGCCAAAACAAGCAGGTTTTTACAGAACATTATTCTTGAGGATCACAAATGGCAGAGAATACAGAACTGCCCTCAGCTCCACTGTCCCACTATAGCCCCTGTTATCATTTTGCTGGCAGGTTCTTCCAGAGTTGGTTGCTGTGTAATCTCTCTGGCCATCAGAGCACTGCTGTAAAATACAGCCTCAGGTGTTAGTAGGCAGGGTGGTTAGCCTGCGACACCGTTACCTAAAGTGCAGTGTATTAAAAAGCAGTCAGGGCCCTGGATCACAGTATATCACAAGGGAGAGGCAGCGATAAGACCTGCCTGCCCGCCTGCAGATCAATGAAGGTTACTGACATCATATCACAAAGTGAAAGCGAGTGCTGCACCCCTAGCTATTTATCAGCAGTAGATCGGACATGAAAGAGCTGGAAAAGGGAGAGGGGACGAGATGGGACAGCACTTTTCCCTCATGTTAGGGTCTCAATCCCTGACTCCTCCCCTCCTGTCCTGTCTGTGACTTCTGCCGACTGCTTTGACTCCTGGAGAGCAGTGGGAGGCTTGGAAACTGTAAGAGGGCAGCTGACTGCTGAGACTGAAAGAAGCTAAAGTCAGAAGGGTTTACAATTGACAGCTGTTTTTTTTTTTTTTTTTACAGTGAACTAAAGCACAAGACCTTGCTTTTAAACGCCTGTCTGTGTCTTGCCTTGGTGTTTCTATAGATCAATTTGGGTTTGTAAAAGTATACTCAAGGTCTCTGATGAATTGTATTTGGACATTTTCATTTGAGATTGCCGTTGTACGTATTGGACCTTGGTCCCTTCTTTAGTTTTCATTCTTTAATCTACAGCCACCTGAGACAGCATGGGCCAATAGATTTTAAGTTCCTGTGTGAAAGGCAAGAAGGACACGATGGCAGCACTGTGACAGAAGCGCAAGGGAACATCAACTCTATATCTGTCTTACCTGTAACTCCCCTTTTTCTTCCCTTTACCTTCCTACTGCTTTATCTGTTTATTGTATTACACGTATATCATAAAACCCTCTTTTCCTTACTTATGTCTGCATTAGTGGCAGTGGTAGTATTGAGCTGTGTGTATGTGCAAGTGCACTTTTGCGTGTCCGTGCGTAGGAGATCATGCTTACAGGTACTGTATGAGTTCCATTTATCAGCTGCCTGGGGCACAATGTGGAGGATTTCCCCCAATGGGTTGGTGTGTAACTGCTCTGTCAATACATGCTTGTCAAGGCTGGGAGAGTGTGGGGGGAAAAAGGCCCCTCACTCCAACGCACTGAAGCCACTTATTGAGCAGCCAATAGCTATTTGCCTCTTGATGGTGGCAGGCGGAGAAGGGGCCCAGCCCGGCTAGAGAAACTATGTAGTTCATTCCCCACTCCCAGGACTTCACTGCTTCAGCTTATTCTATACCAAACGTGTCCTGAGCCAGGAAGTAGAACCAGTGGCTCAGACAGGAGACAGGGAGGTCTGTGTTTATGTGGAGCAGGTTGTCCTCTCCTGGCTCCTGGTCTTTGCAGGTCCTGGCTGTGTGTGCAGCTTGTTGCTGTAAAGCCCTGCTTCCTCTCTGGAATCTCAGTGTTGACAGAGAGCATCTGGGCCCTGGGAGAGCTTCCAGCCTGCTGGGTCCTCACATGTATACACACACACACAGGGAGGGATGGAGGGGGAGACTCACAAGTAGAGTGCACGTTTCACTTAATATATTGCTATTTATCTTTTCTGATAGTGACCTCGGCTATCCCCATGCACCTTTCTTAGTCACTTCCCCTTCTTTTACCAGGAGCACTAAAGGTGGTACATTTTATGAATGGGTGTTTTCATGCGTGCTTCTTTTATTTTTGCCTTCTTTGATTCAACAATGCTGAGAATGTTGTCAAGGAGGTGTTCATCTTTCTCATTTTGCTTTGTTTTCTCAGACCTTCTTGCTCGGGTGAAAATCCCCCTTTTTGTGGGCTGTGCAGATCCCAGCTCTGTGTGTGTTGGAGTTGTGGGTCTCCTGTTAGGACATGTCCCATATACCTGAGTCACAGGAGGATTAGTTAACCCTCACAGCACTATTGAGGAAGAATTGGCCAAACTATACACAGCTGTGAGGCAGTGCAAAAGGAGCAAAAAAAAAAAGTCAGTATCTACAGCTCAAAATGTGGCACGCATACCTGCTAATTCAACAGTCTTTAACACAAAACAAGGTTTCCTCTCTGTCCAATTTTATTTCATGTATATTAAGGTGAAATGAGACATTAATTCTGTACTGAATAAGCCATACAAGAGCAGCACAGTGAGATTTCCCGCTGTGAAAGAACAGCTGTCCAAACAAAGAGAAATGAAAAAGAGCAAGAAAAACACATTATATCAACATTTAACAACAGTTGCTCTGTAATCTGGTATTACTTCCACAAGCAAAGGAGGGGCCTGTGTCAGGCCAAAGTGAACTTGGATACTGTTGTGGCAGGAGGAAGCCAAGTGCTTTCAAGAGGTTAGCACAAGATGTGAAGGTCTACAGACTCATCTTAATCCAGGAGGCTTGTACTTAATCGCTTTTGATGTGCATGTGAACATGACCTGCTTCAACATTCCAGCCCTGACCATAACCAAGTTCAGAAGACCAGGGCTGAGCAGTGCAGAGGGAGTGAGTGGTGTTTGGGGGGTGGGGGGTGGCTTCAGCACTAATTGGCTGCCAGGCTTGTCTATAATGCCTGAGGCAAAATGAATACCCTGCCCTCATCTCACCACCCCCAGTGTCTTCCTACTGTCCTCTTTCAAACTCCTGTTCTCTTTACTCTGGACCCTCCTGTGTCCCCACTATTTAGTATGTGTCTGTGTGCAGGCTTGTGTGTGCACGTGCATGTACATTGTAACTCTGTGTAAGCTGGCACATTATTAAGGGGAATTCCAGTGAAAGAGAGAGGTTGAACAGAGAAGGGTTTGTCCCTTGGGTCTGCGGTGGGTGGCATCCCAGCATTCTTCTTTGTGTGTGATTTTTGCCCACAGTGACCCTGTGTATGTCTCTGGTCCAGTCAATACAGCAGTATATCACTGACCAATGGCACAGAACTCTGTGTGGAGTATGAAAACTCACATCTGCCGCAAGTTCACTAATTTTATTGCGGAGGTTAGAGAAGACTTGAAACTGTTGTCAAACCAGGCTTGGAGAGACAAAGTTAGACAGATTTGGCCAAGGAAGGCTAGAGCTTTGCAGCCAGGCAGTCATCCAGAGTGACAGAGCACAAGGATGGAAAGAGAAAGACGAGGGTAATAGGAGCGACGGAGGATTAACAAATGAGAAGTCATGACTTGGCAATGGCAAGTGTAGTTCACACACAAACGCATGCACAGACACTGGGGTATAGAAGGAAAAAAAGTCTGGCACACTGAAACGTCTTGCCAGAGCACTGGAGTGAAGTGTAGGCTGCGTGTATGACTCTTCCTGTTTTGTCCTCGTGTGTGTGTGTGTGCGTGCGCGCGCCTGCGTGTTGTTCAGGTGCGGTTAATGTTGGCACCAGATCTTCAGGCCCGCGGCAATAAACAACAGTGCAGGCAGGAGGCCAGATGCAACTCTACAAACTTTTAACCTCTCCCTCAACTAATCCCTTGCCATGCTAGTAACTCTTTCTTTTTTTAAACTTATTCTTTCACCTCTCACTCTCTCTGTTCTTTTTTTTCTCCTCCCACTGCCTTCTCTTCTTTCTTTCTCTTTCTCCTTTAGTCCCACTCTCCTTTTAAGTGAAGTCAGTGTGCTGACCTCTAAATAAAGGCTGGAACACTACAGCTGTTACCAACTTCAAACAGCCAATGGCTCAGAGTGGAGCCTGTGCGGGTGTTAGGGGTAGAAATAATGTGCCTATTAAAACTAACTTAGAGCCTTCTTTACTCTCAAGGCTCCCTGGGTCTAAGTTGACCACACCAAACCACGCTTCATCCTTATTTCAGCTCAGGCGAGACAATCACATTGCAACCAGCAATATCCCAGCCCAGTGTGAGATAAAGAATGAGCTAAGACAAAGGCACTGTTCACTTTGAGTCTGCAGTGTGTATGATTCCTACTCAGTGATATGATCTTTTCATGATGGAGGGTGGTCACAAAGGGTAACCTACACTTCCTCACATTAGGCGCCAGTTAGATCATTTGACTAGACGCCACTTAATGTGGCCTCATGCAAAACCTCTTAGGCCCCCAAAATGTCCACAAGGGGTTAATTCTCTGCCCAACACCATGCTTTTATATTTCTTTTTCCTGGCAAACACCAGAACTAAACATAAAAGGAATAAAGAACTGTAAGTTCACCAGCACGGTCAGAATTTTAAACAAATGAGTGTGTGCTGGTCATAGTTGTTATTAGTTAGATGTAGATCTGTGGAAAAAATTAACCTTTGTATCCATGGAACAAGTTAGGCTGACAAAATCCAGGTCTGGCCTTCAATGAATCATCCACCTCAAGCACATATTAATAGAACTTGTAAAAATGGAAGCTGTCTTTAATCCAAACACTCACAGAATGTCTTTATGATAAGTCTGAGCCAGAACAAAAATGGAAGGCATCAGGATTAGTCACTGTACTCTCATGTTTGTTGTCTCTTGTTATAAAAGGAAGGACGGCTCATGTTTTATTACCAGTATAGATGTTTTTCTTGTCTTAAAGTATCCAGAATAACCGTAAGTTAAAAGTGTTTTTTTTAATAGGATCCACTGTATGCATTCATTCATCTGGCTTAAAACCAGGCTTGAAATGTACTTCAGTTATAAAATCATTACATTTAACTTGGTGTGTTAATGTATAAGATGGAAACCAAAATACTGCCCAGCACAATGCTTCTCTGTACTAAATTACACTCTTGGCTTGAGACCTAAATTAGATGTTATTAGTTAGTTGTTATGACGTGTGAATGCCATCCTTGTTGCATATTAGCTACTAAGCATTTCCTCTTAATGCTGGGACCTATGTTTGTAGGTGCTGGCGCTGCTGTTTGTGTGCGTGTCTCACTTGTCTGTTTTTGTTTGTCCCTCGGGACAAATAATTACAAGTTGTAGGGGTTGTCATTATGAGCCTGACTGTCAGGTCTTCTCCCCAACTGCAATAGGTTAATTATATGCTGATGTTAATGATGTCACCGTGTTATCAACTTTTTTCTCAGTCATGTGGATGCAGGAATGGCTGAAGCTGAGCAGCTCTGAAGCCAGCCCCGTTTTTGGCTTCATGTGTCTTATTTTGATTCATTTTAGAACAAGTTAAGTTGGAATGAGCAGTTTCCTAACCTCCACGTCCTTTAGGCTGGTCCTTGTAAAGTTGGCGTTTGCCTCAGATTTTAATTATTCATTCTCTGCTTGTGGTTATTTAACTGTTCAAAAACCATATGCAACATGTGTGACTCATATTATTCTCAATATTTCCTGCTTGACCTTTTTCTTTAGAACTGGTCATAGGTTTGACCAGGCAGAGTTTCCAAATTATTCAAAGTTGCACATTGTTCTTGTTTGGAAGGTTGTACAGTATTATTGTTGAAAAAGAAGAATGCATTTAGAAGGCATTCCAGACTGAAGTGAGAGAATGAGCAAGTCTAGGAATGGACGTAACATTCCTTCTGAAACACCTGAGAGGTGAGACGATAGTGACTGACTGCAAGCAGAGATAATGCTGAGTGCAAATCTCTGTCGACAAGTTGTGCCTCCTGCTCTGCTCCACCTGGGGAATGTGTTACCTAATGGGCCACAAAACTGCCTGGAGACCACAGCTCTCTTATCACTGATATTAGATGACCCTGCAAAAAAAACAGGAATCCATCATGAGGAATAAGACCCTTGCAGAAAAGTAGGATTGAAGTCTTTTCTCATTTTTTGTGGACAGAAGGAAAGAATGGTAGGTAATGTTATCTTGTTCACAGTTACAAGAATCCTGCTTGCAGAGGCTATGGGTTTCGAGTTTCTAATATGTATATAAAGTTTCACTGCACAATGGATCTTTGTCTAGAGCAAACTGAACACTCCCCCTCCTTCTTTTCCTCCCTTCTCTTGTAAAAAAAAATGCATTCATGTGCTTGTGGGGCTGTGAGGACTCAGGTTTCTGCTATCTTTGTGTGCCATGTCGTCACTCACCCCCGCAAGCTGAAATGTGCATCTTGCACAGGCAGGCGTACTGCCAGGGCTGCTTCCAGCCATGGATTAGGGAGAATCCAGGAAACAACGAACTCCTGACAAAACAGCAGCATGACAGGTAACTGAAGTTGCACTGAGGAGAGAGGAGGCAGACGATAATTACAGAGCTTTTTGTTTTCTGGGCACTCTTAGCTGGCTACTTAAGTGCCTGATCTGAAATCTCTGCCTTGTAATTACAGTAGTGGGCCCCATTAGGGCAGAGGTCTTGGTGGGGATTATTCTCCTTCTCTTCTTTACTATGTGTGTGTGTGTCTGTGTGTGGAGGCCTACTCACCTCCTGCGTCATTTAGAAACCACAGCAGTCAGGGCAGAAGAGGTGCAGGAATTAGCCCTTCTCTACTGTTCTGTGTGCACAATTACATCCACACTTGATGCTGGATCACAGAGCCACTGACAGCACCACGACCTGTACTTAGTGTGTCTGCCTTTCCTTTCCCCCCCTCCCTTTATGTTTCTCCAGTTCCACAATACTTCTCCTCCTCATGCTGACTCTGAGAGATTTGTATTGATTATGACAGGGTTGTCACAGTGATGAGTGTGTGGCGTAGCTTGTGTCATGTCGAGTTGACAGTGACTTTTGGCATGGTGTCTGTAGGTTGTTGCTTCAGGTAAAGCTAGCCCAAACTCCACCAGAACTGTGTCACCAGGTTGATGGAAGATGTCCAAGAGATTTGAGAGTTCAGAAGATAAACCTAAGCAGTACCTTGGCACTTACCAACATTGTTCTGGCACTGAATGGGATAAAACAGAGAAACATAGTGACGTTAAAGACGGAGAGAGAAGGGAATGCTAATAAAGACAAAAATGACCAGAGAACTGAGAGATGGAGAGTAAAGCGGGTCTGAAAAGAAGAGGTCATCAAACGCCTCCAACCTCTAGGCACAGAAACACTGATCTAGCAGTCAACATTAGATAGATCCTGCCTCTTTAAGCTGCTAGCCCTCCTAATAGATTCTTAAGCACTGGCTTTAGTGCATGTTAAACCAGGATTACCCAATCAATTATGGTCAGTACAAACAAGGATTACTTAAAACAGTACATTTTTCTTGTTGAGCGGCTAAAAGCTGGCTAAATGGAAGAAGCAGCGCTGCTGTTGATGTGCAGAGCAGTCACGATGGGGTCAAGAGGACCCCAGACATGGGTATGAGAGGGAGGAGAGAAATCCTCATATTTTGTTGATCTATATTCACATGGTTTTGTAGCCCATCTTAAAATTTTGGGAGATAATAGTTTTTTATATTTTTTATATTGACCTGACATTAGTTTAGTTTGCAAACAGTGAATAAAATGTCATGTTTTCTGAATTAGAATTCATTGTCTATATCGGTAAAATAATGTTAATGTAAGTGTTTCTGATAACACAAATATTTCAGTAGGTGTGGAGAATTGTGAGGGTTGATCAACCCTCAAACTCACATACTCGCCCTTTCTCTGAACTCAACCTTTGTTTACATTTTAATCACAATCAACAGCTGTAACCTCCTTCACAATACCCAGCAAGTAAGGACATATATCCTTGCCAAACCAGATCCCTGCACTCATGTGTGTCTGTGTTTACACATTTGCTTGCTCCCGCGTGAACCACCACACACACACCCCTTAGATACCAAAAACGCATAACCTTAGAAGCCAGTTTTTTTTTTTTTTTATAATACTAGGTTGCATATGATTGGTTACCTGACTGCCTGTTAGCTGTAAGCCAGAGCTATTGTCTTGGAGACTTGAGACATCAGTAAGTACATGTCATTAGATAGGATATGCGTGGCTTTGAATGGGTTTATGTGTCATCTTAACCTCTGCACATATGTCAGTCCCAGTTTAGACAGCGGCCATGGATGTGGAGAATTCAGTAGGACCTGACTTCAGAACTCCCTGACTTCTCTGTCTCTCATACTGCTACACATACACATGCGCACACACACACACTCATTCCCTCTCTCCTCTCTTATTCAGTTTTCCCCATGTTGTCAGTCAGTGGTGAGTGACTGGTGACTAACAGCCCTCTCCTGTGTAAAAGGTCAGGAGGCTGCTTGGAAAGAAAGAGTCAGCTGTCTTTTTGTAAAGCAACTGTTCCCAGAGCATTCAGTTTGTCTGTCAGTCAGTCAGTCTGTCGGCCATTTCTAATCAGAGTACATTGTTAATAGGGGAGGTAGATGGGGAGACAGCAGGATCCAAATTGTGTTTGTGACAGGTAAAGTTTAAGGCTTGCAGTGACTGAGTTGAAGCTTCACAAACTGAACCACATGATCACAGCCACATAGACAAGGCCAGGTGTATAACCCTACTGTAAACTAACAGTGCTTATGGCTTAGCTCTATTATGAAATGCAGATACTTGATCATCCCGAGACGTAATACTTTAGTATATCAGATTAGTCTTTGTTTAATTGTTCTACATACCTTCATTGGTTGGCTGTGTAATAGACCAAGTATGTAGGAAATGTAACATATAAATGCAAATACTCTGAGCTGTTTTTGGTCATATGAAAATAATAACTGACCAAATAACTGAATCCAAACACTGTTCAAAGGTAAAACAACCAGCCATCCATCCCAAAAAAAAGTGAGTGTTTGTCCCCATTTTGAAATGAATCTTACTTAATTAAGAAGCAATGAGAGTACACAGAAAGCATTCCTTAATTAGCTTAAGCTGGCTGCTGTAACCAGATCCACCGCATTAATGACAACACAGCCCCTGTGAAAAGCATCATTGTTCTCAAGATAATTGTCCTTTTAGTTAACGCGGCCTGGGAAGGGCTCTCCTTGTTAGAAGAGCTGGCTGGGACCAAGGACAGCCGCAGGCAGGGAGGGGACCGGGACTGATACTGGCCCAGTGCCCACTGTGACAAGCCCACTTGTGCCCTCTGCTGAAATCCCCTTGGTATGCAGTGGAATTAGCTGTCCCCAGGGTGTGGCACCAGGGGGTTGGTCATTAATTATATACTCTGAATCTTAATGAATGAGGAGCAATCAATAAAATAAAGCAGATGTATGCAAATAGCATGCTGATTATGCTGCTTAATGACATGTCATGCTGTTGGCAGAAGAGAGCTGAGGAAGAAAAGTAAGAAAGTAGATGAGTAATAGAATAAGTCACAATATCATTCTCATGACAGAAATAAACACTGAGACAATGATCTTACTACATTTTTTGTATCTGCGTATTTGGGCAGCATCTTGGGTTATGAACCTGCAGTGTTTCATTAGCTCATTAGATTCTATTTCAGATCTTATCATTGCAGTTTTATATTTCTTGGTAAGACAAGGTGCAAGGACTGTCAGCCAGGAAATGGTGTTACACTTAGGGCTGGGTCGGCTGGAATTTGAGTAAGATAGGGTAAACTCTGGTGGAGTCTGAGGTGTAGGGGTGTTAGTGGCGCTGCTGCTGGAGGACTGATAAGGGCTATAAGGGAAAGGAGGAGAGGTTTGTTCACCTGCTTGGAACTCTGCCCGTGCACTGAGATCTCCATTGTATGCAGCCAGCTGGAGCTGTTGGAAACTCTATACCTGCCTTTAAGCAGAGAGGGAGGGCAGCCAAGAATTAACTGCTGTTTCATCCTGGCAGCCGCCAAGGATGCTGTCTGCCTCCATTCATGGCGAGCGTGAGAGGGCAAAGAAGGAAGAACAGAACGGGGAGGGGAAAGAAACAGTGCTGGCAATGTGTGTCACAAAAACCTGAAAGAAATTAGGAAGAAAGAGGGATTAGCAGTATCAGGAATAATGTATCCTGCTGGGGCTACATACAGTGTATGTGGAGATTTTGGCTGGGATAAAGATGATGCTGAAAGTACAATAGAAAAATGCGCATCTGCACTTTCTCAAAGAGAATACAGCTCATGGTGGTGAGTAGTGTCTATTTCATTCCCCAGCTACAGTATGTGCATGTCTAGACTATGCTCTGACAAAGCATATTCTGTCCCTCTTAAGTCTTTACACAGTTTGTTACCATATACTTGCAATTAGGAAGTATTGGATGTTAGATGTCTGTTTAAATGGAGGTATCGTTTATAGAGGGAAACGGCCAATAGAGTTACAGTGGTAACACTTGGCCTTGGTCGTAGGCTAACACTTACACTGACACTATTAATTGACTTGTATCAATGTATGTCCAGCTCTTCGCCTTAATTTCTACTAGTAACTATCTAATGTTTGTCATGGTTTACTGACGTGGAGCCGGACTAGACCCAGGTTTTGATTTCCCTGTCCCCCTTGGTCTTCCAGTTTCTCTTCAGGACAGTGAAATCTAAGACCAAGGCACTTTAGGAGGCCAGGACAGTCCAAGGAGAGGCCAGGGAACAGGTGGTGACCCTGTGCAGCCTGGGAGTATATTATTGAACAAGGTCCAACGGCCAGATTGATTACTTTATTGTATTGCCATGAACCTCAGTGGCCAGAGACCTCTGGTTGACCCTGGCTGGACAGAGCATCACAGTGACCCTCACCTTACCTAAAGAGTTATGTGGCTTTGACCTGCTCCCTAATGGGGAGGTCTTGACCTGCTCAGCCCCTGGCCTGAGTACAGAGCTAAAGTGAGCCTTTGCCTCTCCCTCTCTGATGTCAGCCTAGGTAATTTAGAGGCTGGGGGTGGGCCAGGGTCTTGAGGGGGCCACCTTGTTTTTGGACTGACTGTGTCCTGACTTTAGACCTTCCTCTGACCTACCAGTGTTTATTGTGTCAGCAAGATTGGCAGTGCGAGGGAAAATGGTAATTAATCTTTGCCAAATTACACCAAAACGGTGGGAAATCAATACATATCTATCAGTTGTCCTCACTTCCATTTAATGGTCCAGAGAGATGGATTATGGTAAAGACTAGTTTTTATATAATACCTCAAAGCAAAAAGTTTTCATTTGTTTCTAATAAACTAAAAAAAGGTTATATTTGTTTTTAGATTGGTCTGCAAATAGGACGTTCTCCATCAAGTGGAAACACGTTGTGTATTTTGTGGTGCAGCAGCTTTCTGGGCTGGGCGCCACATTGACTAACCTTGTGCCCTGTATAAACAGGGCAAGACAACAGGCAACAACAGGGGAAACAGTTTTTACCAGAGTAAAGGCTGTTTCCTCTACTATCCCTTCCTACTTCCATTGAGCTGATGGACAAAATATCTGTTAGGCAGGTTTTTCCTGTGCTCTGCATACTTTGTAGTTATTGAGATTCTCATATAAAAAAACAAAACAAAACAAAAAAAATAAGTTGGATAAAGAGTGCTGTTCTACTGCTTGCATTGTCTTTTCATTGAATCTTTTAACTACTACATTTACACATCCAAAGCAGTCTATAAAGAAACATCTTCCCAATTTTTCTCCCTGACAAATATTAGACTTGACGGTTGAGTGGACAGAAGTTGGATTTGTTTCCTGTTTGAAGAGGATAATGTAGTTTCTTTCAAAGTAGAATGTGAAGGTCACTATTATATGCAGCATGTATCTTCTCTCAGCTGAGCTCAGTGGCTAGGAAAACCTCTTATTGCATTACTTACATTGTGTAAGGGAAACATTCACACAGTTGAACAGTCAGTGCCAGCCCTGGTCAACCCTAAGTAATTTCATTCCTGACAGATGTTGGTGTCATCTAAATTACAGACTGGAACAAGGTGTCATTGTGTTCATAAAGTTAAATATCAGTATTGCATAGGGACCTACTTGGAAACTAGTATATGACTCATAAGAAAGGTAGGAGGATGGTAGGAGTAGATAACAAGTAAGTAGTGTGTTTTATGGGTGCTTCCTAAATACCTGTCCAAAGAGGGGAATGCATGACCGCACCCACACAACTGCAGGCGATACGGCTAATTACCAGTAATCATATGGTGATGTCCAAGACAAACAGATGTTCTGTCAAATACCCAATATTTTTATTACCTCAACACACACTTAATCCTCTTTTTTGTACTAAACATGTTTTTAAAAAAACAATTTAAACAAGGTTGTCAACATTATGCAGCTTTCATTAAGACCTTGTACAGCATTTGTGATGCTTCTGCAAAAAGTGCATCATGCTTTATCACTCCCCTCCTCTGTCTGTCCCAATTAACACTCAAGCCCCATTACATTGATTGGGAGTTGTGTAGTATTGGCTAGGTGGGCCATGAGCACATTGATCACATTGACCCAACATGTGAACCATGAGAAAATGTTGAGCTGCAGATTTCTTACTCCCTGTAGAAGATTATAAAAATTGCCCATGGACATGAAGCTGTAGTTGTATTGTGTGTGTGTGTGTGTGTGTTTGAGAGTGTAGCTGTACGTATGGGCCTATTTGCATTGGGCGTGGCTGTGCTGTGTTGTGACGAGTTTCAGTACATGGACTTTTATGTGGTTTTAAGCACCTAATATGCACACGCCACACCTAAAGTGTATTCATTGGGGGCCATTGCTAAAGAGGGGTTGTTTTCCCTCTTCATCTAATCCTGCTTGCATGCAGTCACACCAACACACACTCACTGCCTTGTAGCCAGTCAAAGGGCAAACCGCTGCCCCACCTCCATAAGGTGCACCTGGCATCTGTGAGTCCACTCATATTACATCTTCCCAATTACAGGTTATGAACTAATTAGTCACCCTCTCATTTTACACTCCCCCTATCACTCTCCCTCCTCACAGCTAAAATATGGAGGCATCTGTTGTAGATGGGCTGGGGGGGTTCCATCATCGACAATATAAAGTGGGTCGTGAGTCCGAGGTCATTGGTCAGGCTAGCTGAAGGGAGATGATGTAGTTTTTTGGGTTTTTTTTTACAAAGACAACACTTGACATGTAAATACCTCATCCAGAGCAGCTGTCTGAATGCAACTGCCTTAGCAAACTCCAACATATATACATTGTAAGAAACACGTACTGGGGATAATTTAAGCTGTCAGCTTGTAATTTGTTGTGGCACTCAACTTGAACTTTCAGGGTGAGCCAGTTGGCCCTGCTCTAATTCTCACCTTCTTGCTAACATGTTTTCCTGTGTGCATGTGCCAGGAAGTGTGCACGAACATGGATGAGCACATTTGGTAAATCACACATGTACAAGTCAGCTTTTTTTTTTTTTTTTATTATTGACTTTTGTATTTCTGCCTTATTTCTGCCTGTGGTAGCTATGTGGTGTTTTGTTGTGTGTGTTCATCTTTTTCACTATGTTGATTCTAGCAGCATTATGGCTTTATTCCCAGTTGGCATGTGTAATGACTCTTGGCTATGCCCAGTATGCCTGCATGGCAGTCTGAGTGAAAACTCACTGCTCCATAGTGAGAATTCATTCACAATATGGCACTATATTTGGCTGCTATTTATTCATACGTTTAGCCTTACAAATGGACACTTGTGTGTCACACACGCAGCATGGTGCAAGGCTGGCAGTTTGGTGCTGAGTGTAACATGTTCCCTGTTCATGGGGTTTTAAATAGCACTGTCAGAAGGTCCAAGGTTAAGATTCAAAGAGCTTTGCTTGTGATATCCCAGCTTTCTGTTTCCTTTAATATTCAGATAACACTCTTCCCAGAGGTAGATCTTGTTTATCTTGTTTGCTGGCATGCTCTTTCAATGTCAAAACAATGACATCATTAATTAAATGTGTATTAAATGTGCAGATCTCAAGGACCACACAACACTGCTGAATCTATTCTCACAGGCTAACATTTATCCCCCTATGAAAAAGATCCTCTCCTTTTGTGTGAGGTTATTAATATTATATGATATGCAAAGGTGTTTTGTTAATGTTTTGTATGTGGCTGCATCTTTCTCTACGTTACTTTCCTCGTAAGTCTAATGAACTGCCTCGCCGCTTAGTTATAATCTAATGAAACATTTTTTTCTGGGTATCTTTTATGCACATATGTGTGTATGCATGTAGATGTGTACACTGCTGTAAAACATAGATGACCATCCAGTCAGTTTTAAAGGCTCATGTGGTTTCCTGTATCATTCAGTCAGATCTTCTCTTGCTTTGCTCCCTTGTGCCAAAGATTATCTTAAAGCATGAATTTAATCATCTGCTGTCTGCCCGTACAGTATGCATAGCAGTTTGTGTGACACATTGACACATGCTCCCTGTTATTTGTCATAAGAGCAATGATATTCCTCTCCACATGCATGCTTTTTCCCTGTGAGAGGCATCTGTCGTCGTCTTGAGCTCCTGATCCTGACGCTAATTACCCAGCAATGTAAATTACAGTACGCTTGGGCTGAACCTGCACCCCTGGTACCACTGTTCCTACTTTTTTTCTCTGATGCTTCACCTTTAACTCTATGTCAACCCAACATTTTGGATCTTAGCTGAGAAGAGTACGGTATCATACTGTTCCCATCTGTAAAAGCCCACAAAAATCCCTTTCAAAACACAATTTTTTATTCTCTTCATTTTTCCTTTCCATTCAGTTATTCATAGCACCTTTTCCTTTTTGACTGCCTGGTCTTCATGCCTTTCTGTTTTATGTATTTGTGTTAGCACTCATCCCATGCATGTATAGAGTGAGAGCATACTGTATCTAACATTCATGAGCAAAGCTTTGGGGATGAGTGGTTGATAGGGTGGCTCAGGCTAGTTTTAATATGCCCAGACATGTATGCATCCAAATGCATGGAAGTCTGCATATGCTTATGTGCCGAAGATATATTCCTGTCCTCTAAGAAATGTGGGGGTTCTTTTGCAGTGTTTGACCTTCAGACCCCAGCTCACGTGACTAAAATTCCACTACAGATACACATGCATATACATACAATATATTCACACAACACCCATGTCCTCAGCTACTTTTATCTCCTGGATCCAAAATAGAATCAACACCACTTAAAAACTGTAATAATACCCATGAGCCTCAGCTCGCAGATAAGAAAGTCCAAAGACAAAAGGCAGCAAACAACAACCATTTAAATATTTACTGTTTTGTAGGTTGTTGATCCCTTTAAAAGGGAGTCTTACCATAAATCCATCTACCGTGGGTGCTGTAGTGTTCCCCTACCCTCTGCTCAGCAGGCTTTCTGCCCAGCTGGGGCCCAGATGTGGCAGCCATGTCATGCAGAGCTGGGAGGCTGGAGATAAGAGGCCGATGGTAGGCCTGCTTCTCGATCTCTGGTCTGTTCCACAGCGGTTCAACTAGATGTTGCGGTCGGTGCGATCTGAACTTTGACAGCCGATGTCATGCTTAATGCCTCACTTCCCAACTACAGCTCAGTAGGGCTGATTTATATCTACCAGGTGCTACAGTGTGCAAGCAGCTCTAGGATGAGAGGAGGCATGTGGCCATTTCATTAAGGCAGATGAACAAGGGCTACAGTGTGTGTGGAGATGGGGGGCAGAAGGCTGGTCTTTCTCAAATATAGCTCCACTGCACTGTAGCTGTCACAACACTCAGACCAAGCCAGGAAAAGAGAGGAAGAAGAGAAACTTCTTAACGCTCTCCCCATTTCTTAAAATATTACACAAGTTTCTGCTTTATGCTACCTCTCATTTCTCAGTTTTAGCTGCCTTTTTCTCCCTACCCGGAGAGAGAGACTTTTTTGTGAATATTTCCAGTCCATGACCACCTGTCCCTCCCCCACTCATCCCCACATCAAAGTGCCGAGACATTTGTGGACACCACCTTGCCAAGTTTTGGCTGAGCTGCTAACAGCTTTAATGGTCTTATATTTGTCGATTTTCTTTCAGCTGCTGAGCAGGTTCTGCGGTGTTTCTCTCTGTGCCAGATACACAGCTTCCAGCTATACAATTTGTGTAGACATTATCTAATAGGATCTGCTTCACTGTTTGCTGTTTCATTTTAGAATGGGGTTATTCTGTTTAAGATTTAAGTTTGATGACAGCAGCTTTTCCTCATGTTAGACAGGTTTCCCTGGAGGTAGCATATGTGGCTCAGATTTGTTACAACACTTATGATTACTATTGAGAAGAGCAGTTGTCTTTTAGTCACATTTTGCCTCTATATTTCCTGCCAAACTGAAGTGTTTTCTTCACACAGGGGTCTCTGAACACTGTGGTCGGCTATGTCAGTGCTCAACGTAGCTACAGAAAGGCTGTTTGATGTTCCTTGCACACTTCAGAGTCAAGTGCTGAGGTGTCTTTCAGCATTGCCCTCCAGGCCACCTTGTTATACATTTAACAAGTTTTCTTTTTGTTTTTCTTCCTTTTTCCTCTGTTGACAGTTCCTCATCACAGCTCTACTTAGAAAGAATGCACATCACCTTCCAGGGTTTGCCTTGGAATCTGTCCTTGTAAACCATAGGGCAAGTTTTGCTCTCCTTTAAACATGACTAAATGAAGATCAATTTTATTTGTGTTCTTAAGTGTAGAGATTCCCTTTGTCACATATACTTGTGCTCAATGTGCATAATTTCACAAAAAACACTGTAGTTGCTCATTTTTTCCTCAATTATACACTGACAAGATGTTCCAGCACTTGAGTGTCACTTCTTGTATATTACATTGGAAAGGAATGACAGTTATTTGAATATGATAAATGTAATTTCACTTGTTGGATTTTCTGTTCATATCTTCATCAGAAATGAGCCTTCCTAGCTGCACTGGTTGCACAAAGTGTGAGTAAATACTAACTAAAGATGTTTGCTGCTGGTACACAACAAGAGGATATTGGTGCATTAGACATCATTAGAGTAAAGTATGCACCATCTGAGCAGGTTTTCTATTGCACACTTTTGTCATACTCAAAATATAAAGGTGTCTTTGTTTTTCGAATATATGAGACTATTGTCTCTGTTTTGCTTTGTTTTTCCTGTCTCTTTTGACATCCAGTGCCCCATCACATGTTCTTCACTTCCTCTTTTAAAATACAGAGTGCATTATTCTTTTAACTTTATTAACTCTCATAATGCAGTGGGGGAAGGGGAGGAATAGAAAACACTTTTCCCCAGAGGTTTATTGTTTAAAACGGGTGCAGTTCTTTCCCAGGGTAAGGACTTCAACTAAGCAGAGAGGAATTTGGGCCAGGCCTCATAAAAAAAAAAGTATTTGTGTACCAGAAAGATTTTCGCTTTTCCTCTCTAAATCTTTGTCATTAATGACTTTAGCAAATGTGAAGTGGAGAGTGAATGGTTCGGCTGTGCGAGGTCTTCAAAGAAACCCTCTAATTATTTATCCAGGATATCCTACTCTAGAATTAGAGGCCAGGTCACCATTGGCTTTCATGCCTTTTTTCTGCAAAGAAATAATTTCCACAGAATGGTTTCACTGGGACACCCTCTAATCTCTCCTCTATGTGCATGTTTTGTGCATGTGTGTCTAAGTTTGTAGTCACTCATACAGTGGGAGATGTGTATCTATGTGCATGCACATACTAGCTGAAGAATGAATGGGACTAAACCACTGCTCAATATGAAGTGTTTAAAAGAGATAATAGGTTTCCATTTTCCACACACATACTTGATGACTTTCCACATCTCTGCTCTCAACCCAGACAGCTTTCATTCACATTACTCAGGTTTCCTAGTCATTTGGCCTTCACATACCTTCTAAAAGGGATCTTATCACCCTACTCAGGTTTAGACGTTTAACCGAACACTGGGTTTAACCCTGGCCTGTGGCACTGCCACTTCACCTTCTTGGACTGCTAAGCATCTTTTTGCCTGAAATCATCTCAGCATATCAGTGTAAATGACCCATCTAACCACTGAAATACTGTGCTTTTTACAGTCACTCTATAGATGTACTTCTTCACCTGATGTATGGCCCAGTCTACTAGACCATTTACAGTATTATTCATTGTATTTGTGTCATCTAAAAACTCCTTTTAGAATTTGCTAACAGAGTGTGTCACTTTAAGAATGCTCTCCAGTGGATATTTGTCTAATTCCAGGTGCTAGTAAACCCTGTGTTTTACCAGGTGCAGGACTGGGTCATTACTAAGGTATTTGTTTTCCAGTTCATACAGATAGGCCCAGGATTACAGACATGATATCCATGTTCCCTCTTTGTCTGTTAAGACATGATCTCTGCATGAAGTGCTGCTTCACTTTGTGAGAAGCACTTCAGCAAAAAATAGCACAGAGTTACTAAGCTTTTTTGTGGGCCAGATTTCTTTTTTTGTTTTTTATTTGCACCTTTTTGATACCATTGGCTCTGTATGAGTCTGCCATCCGTCATGGAAGTAGAAGTAATGGTAATGACATTTTCCTGTTCACCCCAGTCCATCAAATCCCTTGGGTTGTGAATGGCAGGGTAAAGCTGCAAAGCTGAGTGGTGGGTGGGTTGTGGTTTGCAAGGGGGGGCAGAGGTTTGTACATGTTTGTTGGACAGCTGATGGTCTCTCCAAAACATTTACATAAACCCCCACGATTGTGATAATAAACCGTTTTATCATTGGGCTTCCAATCAATAATGTGGCTTCTTTAGGTTTAATATTTCAATGGTATTGATCATTTTAACAACTGTGTGTAGTTGGCTTGCCTTAACTGCAGTAACGCTGCTGTAAAGGTGTGTGTGTTTTGGTACATGTTTGTGTAAGGCTGGCTTGTTAGACAGTTGTCTTCTAAAACAACATAGATCACTTCCCAACCTTTCAGTGTAGAGTGATTCTATATTTCACATTTTGTTCAGTGCTGTAATTTTCTGTATGCTGTTCTGTCTTCTTTTTTCATGACAGAAACATTCCCATTCCCAAACACTTTGTGGTCATTGGTTCTGTTCACCACCTCTACCACCCTCATCCTCTTACTACAGAGTAAATGAAATGGAGTTAGAGCAAACAGAAGCCCTGAAAGTACTGTAGTTAGCAGATTTCACTTCCATCCTCTCCTGAGAGAACGTCTGCTTCCCGCAGATATAAATAGGGGCAGATTTGATAATTAGTAGAAATGAAGGTCCTGGGGCTTGAAGACTTTGATCAGCACATTTTCCCCTTGTCCCTGACCTTTCATTGGACACGTGTCTTTAGCTCTCTCCATTTCTCTCAAGTTCTTACCCTAATCTCTTTTTCTCTGTGTCTATCTTCCTATACACTTTCCTGCTAATCTGCAAATACCACAAAAGAGCCTATACATACAAACTGTTTATCTACTAATATCTTCCTGGGATTTTAAAATGTTTTACATCTTCCCAAAGATCATAATCAGTATGTTGTCTTGTGATTGATTAGTGCCAGGCAGACCAGTGTACAAAGTATCAAGTGTCCTCTCAGCGTTCCTGCATTCCACACTATGGGAAAGTCAGCACTGCATGCAAAATATGTGAGGTTCCATGTCAGACTGTTGCAAATCATTTAATATCCATGTCTGTTGGTCTAAAATTGAGCAGAAATGGCGGATGTGTATCTAACTAATCTGATAAGTATTTGAAAGTCACAGCTAGAAGCTAAAGAAATCTCTCATTTCTTTTGCTTTCACTGTCTCTCTGTCTTTTTTCCATCACTTGCAATTTTACAGACACCCCACTGTGTACAAGTATATACTGTGTGTGTGCTCTGTGCACTTTGTTGCCTGGGGTGAACGTTAGTTTTTGCCCGATAGCCTTTCTCTCATTATACATCAATACCTTAATTCCAAGGGTAATTTATGCTCTTATAAATTACAAAGCTTTCTAAACAAACCACATGGGACTTAACAGGAAAATAATACAGTGAGTCTTTCAGTTTTTTTTTTGTTTTTTTTTGTTTAAATGAAGAAAGATAGCTTGTGGCTGCTGTAATAAGAAGTTACTTTCAGAGTAATTGAAATAGTCCGGACTCTTTCATTTTTAATCTGGCATTTTTTAGAAACCTGGATGTAATTTTCATGATAATATCATTGATATTCTATAAAAATATAATAATAGTATTACACAAAATGCAGTGTGACTTTTGGGCTTACTTTGTGAAAACTGCAGTAAGAGGGAAGTGACTGCTCTTTAAATAGAATGTATTTTATCGGCTTTCGCTTAATTTCTTTCTCTATACTGAGATGTGAGTGAAATGATATAAACCTTCTCCCACTTGTACTCCAAGTCTACCACAGAAGCCCCCCCATGCTGGTTGTTAATTGGCGAGAGACTGGGAGTTTCCTGCTGTGTGTTCGCTGCTTCCCTTTGCTTTGCCACCCCACCAGGTTTTTCACCAACACTCTGCAGAACCCAGTAATTAACCCACAGCTAATTAACTACTTCTAATTACACCAGCACGCTGTTTCTATCACACCCTCCAAAACTGAGGAAACAATCTAGCACCATGTGTAAATCCCCGCTAGATGGTTTTGGAAGTTAGCTGTACTCCGATCACATCATTTAATCAGACTGTCCTGTGCATGAACAACATACAGTTCTGCACTGTAATTTCATTGCCGTTTTGTCTTAAATCACTTTTCTTCCGTTCTGCAGCACGAAATGGATTAGCAAAATTTGATGGTGTTGCGTAAAGGGTAAAATCATTTTCAAGGTTCTATTTCAAGTCTATTAACAAAGGAGGCAATTGATACTATAAACAAATCAATTTTGCTTTCTCTGGCCAGTGTTGCTAGTGCAAAATGGTTACTAAAATTGAATGCTGTGAAACAAGAACAATCAGTACATTGCCTCTTGGGTATTTCAGTTTGCTCATATTATAATCAGCAAGGATTATTTTAGCTGTTAGTGATATATTTATTCCAACACTTATTTAGATATTTGATTCAGAAAGTACATATAAAATACCAGTTATGCATTCTGGGAACTGTAGTCTGGTCCCCACAGCAGCCTTCGTTTCTAGGTTTTCACTTGCTGTACCATAACATAAGCCGAACGCCTCAGTTCTGCTATCTGTGAGAAATACTTCCAGTTGTGCTAGTGGCTGACCCTCTTTACTCACACACACTCATGTAAACACACAGCTCTGTTCTTCCCCGCCTCAGACTCAACACAGCCACGGCTATTTCTGTTCCACAGACTGATAGCTCCTACTGAAGATCATTGATTTTACGGGAAGCCCTGTTTACAGGCTGAGTGCCATCGACCTGAGGTGACTTTTTGCCTCCTGCAGTTGAAGCAGTACTGGAGCTCCCTTATGTCTGCATTAGCAGAGGAGGGTAAACAGAATATTTACAACACCCAATGAACAGCAAAGCTTTATATGGTTAAGTGTCTGATTTACAGGGTTGAGCATCACAACAAGAGCTCCATGTATCGAGTATACTGTAATTATAACTCTGCATAGTCAATAGGGATGGCTAACTTCCTTGACTTACAGCTCCCAAAGTGACCCTGTGATAGCAATCTTAGACACTAAGATAGCATATTTCCCTTTCAGATGATTTGTATTAGTGGCTGTGTGTAATGTTTTATTAAGAAATGACAAAACTGATTCATAATCACAGTTTGAGGCTCACCCCTGATGTTTACATGCACCATAGTTGTACCAAATTGACTCATATTTGTTTTAAGTGTCGCTCATAAACCACTGTTAGCTTTTGCAAAGAACAGACAACAGCGTGGTTAGAAAGAATTATATTATATAAGTGTTTCAACTGCGATTTTGCTCACTGGGAAATGCTGTTAAATCCACACTTTACTAAGCACTGAACGGCATTAAAACAGACTCATGTTAATAAGTCCAATGCATGCATGCCTTTATTGATGATTAATTGGAGCAAACCTATGAGATAAGCCCAGGCCTCACTCTGCCTGAGGACTACAATGGTTCTCCCATCAATGAGCATGTCCCTAGTGCAACATCAAAGGCCTTCCCCTGCTTTATCAATAAGAACCCTTCCTTCCCACATCTTCCTGTAACTTGCTTAGCGTTCACGCCATTGATTTTCCAATAAGCACCCCTTACCCTGCGGTGGCTGGCCAGGCTCTGTGATGGCTCAGAGACCAAACACAGACAGGCAACATCACTGAGGGACAATAGAAAATAAGGCCTGGTGTATTGTTAAAGGGCCTCCAGGCGTATTAAGAAACAGTGTTTTTCCATTTTAAAGAGGTGTTCCCTCATTGCAGACATGGATGTGGGTAGGAGTAAGGGTTAGGTCTGCATCACGCCTATAGCCAAGCTCTCTTCACAGTTGGGGCTGAGTCAGAGCTAATTCCCTCAGGAAACCCTGAAGAGCAGGGTCCTCTAGAGGCATGACCAAGCCTTCAGGCAGGTGATCGGGGATGCTTATAATCAGATGGTTCCTTAGCTTTTAATTCCTCCCCCAGTCAGCCGGTAAATCCCAACTAATGAAAGGACCCATAACTTAAAACTTATCTCATTTTCCATCCCTTCCAAATGACATCCAGACCTGTTCTCCTGCAGTGTTCATTAGTACTGAGGTCTTTTTCACAAGGATAAACCTTATCTGGTTTGTGAGGGTGGTGAAAAGAAGTGGTGTGTGACTGTTTTTTTTTTTTTTGTTTTTTTTTTGCTAGAGAATAGAGAGACAGAAGAGGGAGACCCTGGTATAGAGTCTTTGAAGGCAGGTGGATAGGAGTTTGAGTTGTGCTTTCAGGAAGAGTTCACACATTGGGATCCTCTCCCTCAGATCACGTCAGGAATCCAGCCTTTCTTCCCTCTGATTATCTCTTATTGTCAGCTAAGGTTTGTTTTGGCTTCATACAGCCTGGTTCTTGTCAGCTCAGTCGGCCCACATTCAAAATTACAATACAGCACAGGGGCAGAGGCCATGGCAGGATCACCCACATTTTGTTGAAGTCAGTAGTAAAGCTAGTATACAATTTTTTTTGTATACTGTGTAACATCATAATACCACTTAGTAGTAGTCACCTTTAGTGGGCTGCTCCATCATTTTGATTTGTGGTTATTAACACAGTCAGCACACAGAGACGCAAACCTCCTCCACTTCCCCTCTTCTTCGACCGCGTCTCTTTGTCTGTCTCCTGGACTTGTTTAGTGCCTCCCAGAGATTAAAGCTTTTCCTGCTTTAAACAGGTGTCACTGAGCCAGGCAGACCTCCGAGAGACAAACAGCGTTATATCAGTTGGCCCATCTGCGACTTGCCGACTCCAGACAATCCCATTGCTCATCAGTAACCACTGCAGGTTATTGAATTACACCATCTTGATTTTAAAGGGCAATCCTGTTTTCTGTAAGCAGTGGACACACCAAGTTTGCTCATAGCCCCAGCACTGATCAAGAGTCATCGTGTTATCCTTTCTACTGCTAATTGCCTCAGGTATCTTCCAGCAGTAATGTAAATGGATGGGCACATGAACGGAGTACAGTGTGATCATCAAGGCAAAGATGAGAGCAGAAAACTTTAGAGGTCATTGTGTAGAAGTCTTAACAACTAGTTTGTATGTGGGCCCTGTGTGCCCAGGCCTGGTCGAGACAGGCAGTGGAAACTGGAGGAGGGGCTGATAGAGCAGATTACAGGAACAAGGTGTGAAACGCTCCATGTTCAGACAGGACACGTGAAGGCTTTTTCCTGACACAAAGTCACATTTTCTGCTTTTTTCATTCCATTTCCTCCGGTTGATCCACATGCTTTTCATTTGAGGAATCACGGCCTGTTTGACATGATATTTTTGCATTATTCTCTCCACCCTTGGTCCATTTGTGTGAAATAGCTGTTGAGCTCATAGCCCTTATTAATGGAGCAGATAATAAATACAGACTACTAGAGCTAGTATCCCCTCACTCAGTATGGCAGCCATCCCTAAATCATGTCTGGCTGCATGAAGCAATCTTGTTAATAAGCCAGCCAGTCTAGTATCTTTCATTTCATATGCAAAGCAAGACTAGGGGTGCCGGGTTGGCTTTTCTGGAGTGTAAACAAAACATTCTTGTGGATTGTACTGACACAGTTTTAGAAAGTATTTATTACAAAATTGTTTTAACCTTATATTTTGACTTAATAATTGCTCTGACAGTTACATAGTCATATCTAGGGCTGTATTTTTCCTCTTTATTTCATTATTCAAAATAATTTGTAAGATATGCTCTTTCATTATTACCTCGTCTACAGTGTGCTCTTCAAGGTTTAAATGTAACATCATTATAGGTGTGTCTTATTTTAGTAGTATGAGAGCATATAGGCCAGAGGTCTCAGGCATATTACGTTGGGGGGGGGGGGGCTCTTCATCAGACATTCATGAAGAAGCAGACAGACATTATCAATCTCTCCTCTCCCTCAGTGGTTAATATGTTAGGGTGTGGGGGTAGACTCTATTCTGATCACAGCTGAAATTTGCATCCCTAAGTAAATAAGTAAATAAATCAAGTGCAAGCAGTGAATGTGCTAATCAGCTGGGACATGGCAGTGAGCTTGGTGCCGGGAAACTTTGCTCATGTAATATTCAGCACTAGCAGGTTAAAGGGCAGCCCAGAGTTATTGGTTTCAGCCCGATTGCCCCCTTTAATCAATGTTGGCTGCATCCCTTTAATAAAATTATTAGCTCAGCAGTATCGTGTGCTATCATTTTATCTCTTCTGCGCTCTAAATTGCAGCCTGTGTTGGGCCTCTCAGATGCTCGGGGCATGGCCAGCTCCCGAAAGCTCAGCTCCCATTTATTATTTCAGAGACGAAGGATGGCTGGAGTGTTTGAAACCAGGCTGAGCATAGAGGTTATTGGATGCCAGATCTAAACACAGCTGCAGTGAAGTCCCAACCAAGCTTATGTATTTTGGGCTCATAGAAAATACCACCTTTTATTGCTGTGGTTAGACTTCACACATTTAGATTTCATACCCAGTCATGTATTTCTGTATAAATCTATGCACACAACTTGAAGATGGAGTGATAATGGTGATACTGTCTTTTTTTGAGATGCATTTCAGTTGTTCCTTTCTCCTCTAGTTATGTAAATGTACCGTGTGCTGATGGGTGGCTTCTCAGTGTCTAATTATCTCACAACGAATCTATTTGATCCATTAAGTTAGCCTGTTTCTCCTTTTTTCTGACTGCAAGTTAATTAAAAACGGATGTAGGATTTGCAGAATATAAGATTAGGGGTGTTGTTTGGAAGGTGAAGATAAAAGATGGTACCTTCCTGATATGGCAGGAAGATGAATCATGGACGGCTTATTAGTGCTTGTCTCAGGTATTGTGTTTAAGTACCTAATCTAGTGTAATGAGCACGGTGTCATTTTTCCAATTATATCTCAGACTTTTGTCTCTCACCCAGTGCGCCATACATTTGATTTTCTTCTTTTAACGTTCCCAAACATAGTGTCCCTCTTTTTATTTTTGGTATTTGATCTTTTCATAATAAGTATAGTAATATCTTATTTAAGTGATATAAATATTTAGGTTTCCATCACTGGCATGGTGAATAATGTCTTACCTCTGCGATGTATAGGTATCTTCATTGGCATTAAACATCTACAACAATAACCTCTTATCCTTTCCCTTTTGTGTCTCTGCAGGCCTGGATGCGATGAACGCCTCATGTAGGCATAAGCATGGACAGCTGTGAGTCTCCCGTAGTTTCTGGGACAGACGATGGGCTTGGCTCCTCCCAGCAGCAGCAACCACCACAGCCCTGGAACGATCATTCTAGCTCACAGGTCCCTTGCACCAACCAGGCCTCTTCCTTGGACCCCCTGTCCCTCTCAACCCCCTACCCTTCTCAACCCCAAATCCCCAGTACACCTCATGAGGGGGTGAGAGAACTACAGTCCCAGCAGCAGCCAAAACAGACGTCACCCCAAACCCAACGGGATAGTTCTGCCGCAGGCCAGCTGCATTCCAGAAGAGAGGGTCTCGAGGAGGAAGAGCAAGAGGGAGTGAGCTGTGGAGAAGACGAAGAATTGGAAGACTTGGATGAAATGGAGATTGACAGCTGTTTTCCAAGTCTTCAACCCTTTCCTGGGGTTCCTATGGCTCCAGGGGGAGGAGGAGGCATGCCCGCACTTCTACGACATCAGCCAACACGGCATCAGGGAGCGCCTGAGAGTGGAAGTGAGGAAGGAGAGGAGGAGGAGGAAGAGGAGAGTAGTGATGTGGAGAACCTGGCTGGAGAGATAGTCTACCAGCCAGATGGCTCAGCCTACATTGTAGAGAGCCTCAGTCAGTTGATCCAAAGTGGTGGGGGTATGGTACCCAACCTGCTTCCCACAAACTCTCTCACCAGTGGGGGAAAACCGGGGGAACCTGCTGGGACTTCATCCTCAGTCTACCCTCAGATCATCAACACGTTCCACATAGCCTCATCCTTCGGGAAGTGGTTTGGCAATTCAGACCAAGGTTTCCCCAATACCTCAACCATGGCAGGCCTCAGCCCTGTCCTGCACAGTTTCCGTGTTTTTGATGTGCGGCACAAAAGCAACAAGGATTACCTAAACAGCGATGGGTCTGCCAAGAAGTCCTGTGTATCCAAAGATGTTCCCAACAACGTGGATTTCTCCAAATTTGATGGCTTGGCCCTTTATGGCAAGGGTAAGCCAATTCTCATGTGTTTTCTCTGCAAGCTGTCCTTTGGCTATGCGCGTTCCTTTGCCACACATGCCGTCCATGACCATCGCATGACACTGTGTGAGGACGAGCGGCGGCTTCTAGGGGACAAGCATGCATCTGCCATTATCCAGGGCATTGGGAAGGACAAAGAACCCCTCATTAGTTTCCTGGAACCAAAAAACAAGAGCACTCCTCTGCCACCTACCCTGCTTCCTATTAACTCTGGCCAGAGCTTCTACGGCACATTTAGTGGTGTCCATCTGGAGCCTGGAAGCAGCAGTGGGGGTAGCGAGACCCTCCTGAACAAAGACTCTGACTCTAGCCTCCAGCAACAACAGCAGCAACAAACCCCACTTAGCTCAGTCCTCTCTCTTGGAGGGTTAAATATTCCCAAAGCATCCACTCTTACCTCATCCCCAGGCTCTGCCAAAGACTCCAGTGCCCTGCCCAAAAAGGGAGGGAGAACAGAGGAGCCTGCAGGAAAAGAGGTGGCATGCAAGGGAGAGGATGGGGACATTGAGGGACGTGAAAGCAAGGCACACCTATTGAGCCAGACTGGGGGCTCAGAAGAAGAAGAGGAACTGTTATTAGGGGAGGAGGAAGATGAGGTGGAGGCAGAAAGCACTGCATTGGTCTGTGGTGGTAACAGTAGCAGCGGCGGGGATGAAGCGGGGGAACCAGCTGTCTCAAACCAAAGCATTTCCAAATCTCCTTTATTAATGCCTAGTAGCGCTCTCCAGCCTTCTGCCTGCACCTCTGCGGTCAGTTCCACACTCAACAGCAAAGCCCTTGCTTCCACTTCCTCCTCTGTCAAGGAAGAGGGGTCAGCTGCAGAAAGTGGGGGGAGGACCTCAGAGCTCCCACTGAGCTTTAACTGCCAAGGGCCCACTGTACCCATGGCATTGGCGGCAACTGCCGTCAGAAGGAGCGAGGATGACACTGCTGGCACTTCCTCCTCACCTCTGTCCTCCAATGCTGCTGCTGATGAAAGTGCCAATCGAGATAGTGCCACAGCTCCAGAACCAAATGATTGCCCGGCAGAGGGAGAGGAGGAAAATGGATCCCTTCTGCACCATCACCACATGCACCACCATCATCATCACCTCCACCCTTCATCTCATGGCCACTCCCACCCCCTCACAGGGGGCCCCTGTGACATTACCGGTATGGGTGAATGTTCACAGAACCATGGGCCTGGTGGCAGTGGAGGAAGTGGGGTAGAATGCCCCAAATGTGACACCGTTCTTGGGTCGTCGCGCTCCTTGGGTGGTCACATGACCATGATGCACTCGCGCAACTCGTGCAAGACACTCAAATGTCCTAAATGCAATTGGCATTACAAGTACCAGCAGACATTGGAAGCCCACATGAAAGAGAAGCACCCAGATTCTGGAGGCTCCTGTGTATACTGCAGCAGTGGGCAGAGCCACCCTCGTTTGGCTCGCGGAGAAAGCTATACCTGTGGATACAAGCCCTTCCGGTGTGAGGTATGTATAAAAGACAAATTTTTATGGTTAAAATCTCAAAGTTGTTTTTGTTTTGCTGATTTGAAGATGCACGTAATTGATAATTATGGGATATTCCAATAATCATTCAGTGCAATTCAAGACATGTCCTATATTCCAGGTGTGTAACTACTCAACCACCACGAAGGGCAACCTAAGCATCCACATGCAGTCCGACAAGCACCTGAACAATATGCAGACACTGCAGAATGGAGGGTCTCTGGCCACTGCACAGGACCAGGTGTTTGGACATGCCCCAGGAGGAGTGGTGGCTGTCCCTTCAGTGACACAGGCCAGTAGCCACCACCCTCCCCATCACCACCCTACACAGTCCTCCACCCATATGGCTGGACCGTGTGGGGCCCCCTCACCGACCAAGCCGAAGAGCAAACCTACTTGGCGGTGTGAGGTTTGTGACTACGAGACCAATGTGGCAAGAAACCTGCGTATCCACATGACCAGTGAGAAGCACATGCACAACATGATGCTGTTACAGCAGAATGTGACACAGATGCAGCATGGCCGGCTAGGCCTGGGAGCTATGCCTTCACCATCTGAAGCTGAGCTTTACCAATACTACCTTACCCAGAATATGAGCCTTCCACCAGGCCTCAAGATAGACCCCGCTGGAGCTGAAGCCCAGTTCTTGATGGGAAGCTTTCACTTGGATCCTAACATGGCTGCCTTGACTCCAGCACTTGGTGAGTTCGAACCCATTTCCCTGTCTTACTGTCAGAAGACTATGATCATGAAAAATACACTCACTTGACTTACACTTGATTTACTCACAAAAAAGCTCAGTATGATAATTCCAGGTGATGAGTAGTGCACATTAACAACAAATGCACAACATATTACAGTACACAACAAAATAAGTAATGAGGTACATATAGGATTAAAAACACAATTGCCAAATCTTACAGTATTTTATAAAGTAAAAGTTAAAGTGCAGCTCGTTTGGATGCACTAAGGATTTTATTTATATGATAAGTGGGAATATCTATTTCTTGCCACTCTCTATTCCTGTAACTGGTCTTGGCTTTCTCTGTCTTGACCTGTGGTTTGGCTTCCCTATTGACCTTCATGTTCCCACTTCAGATGAGTGCCACTGTAATATAAAGAAGCAGTCATAAAAGAAAGCGGATCCATTTGAAACAAATTTACAAGGGTGTATATATCTGTGCTCCCTCACTGATAGTTCACATGTCAGTAGATCTGTGCTTAATACTTTAATCTCATGTTTACTGTAAAACATTTAAGTGCTAAAGACCAGTCTTCTGATTGGTGTCATTTACAAATGTATACTTAGAACTAAAGTAAACAGCATGCAGGGCAATACATCATGTTCATCCTCTGTCATAGGCCGCAACATGGATATCTGACACCATATTTTATTATATATATATATATATACACACACACACAAACACACACACACATGGACAAAGGGGGACTGACATGAACCAAAGGTCTGGCTACTGCAGTCAGGACCTACATGGTATATGCTTTACATACACTTTACCTAATGAGGCACCCCATATCCCCAGAATATTGACTGGATGTTTTTTTGTGTGAAATACTTAATTTTTCTCACAAAAAGTGGATTAGAGAGTCAAATAACTGTATTTTCACTGCCCTCTACCTCAGGCAGCCAGCCTCAGCCATTGTTCCCAAACTGCTGCTGAAGTTCAGGAATGGAGTTTTACTTTTTTCCAACTTTTGTATTTGCTGCTATAAATTTGATCTTGGTCAGAAAAAGTATATTAGAGGTCTCAGCATGGGTAATTTAGCCTCATAGTGCAGTGTTAGGCATGCTAGCTCCAACCTCAAAGTTTGCACAGACTTGTCTTTAACTGTTGCCAGTTCAAAGACACAAACAAGAATTGATTGCTGTGACTAATTCTTCTCCCCTTTTTTGCCATCTGGTTCATTTTCCTGTGAGGTGAGTTTTAATAAGCATGTTACAGGGAAGGCAATCATGACACACTCTGGGACTATAAACCATAGTGGTGTCGTCCTCAGTCACTTAAAGTGGTCATCTTACAAATGTTATGCATTATTTGTATATCTATTTGCACAGTTTACTACAACTATAGTACACAAGGTCCAAGATCTCCTACAATATCTGCCTTGAATAGGCATCCCCTGACCAATCGGCTAAAGTGATACGAGCTCTTTAGTGCTCTTACAGTGGAGTTTTGAGTGTATTGAGAAAGAGAAAGATAGTAAATGTTGACCTGAGCCTCTTGGTAATCCTTGTTTCTAAGAGTCAGCCACTATAGTGGAAAGATAAGAGGTGGAGTGCAAGAGAGTTAACGAAGAGAAAACTGTACTTGAGAGATTTTTTTTTCTCACCCTGACAACTTTTTTTAATGGAACTTAAATTTCATTATGCCTAGCGTATAATAGAAATATATGTGAAAACGGATGTAAAGCTGCAAATAAAAGATTGGTCTTAATGGGCTACAACTGGAACTAGATGAACAAGATCCAGGCTTGTGGTCAAATATTGAATTAACGCAGTAGTCCAGCATGAGAAGTAGGTAAAAATTTGAGCTGTAAGATACAGAAAAAAGGCCAGGCCTGGGACAACAAATAGGCACATGTGTGCATCTGTTTATTTGCGAGAGGGAAAGTGTAAGGAGCTGTGACCAGGGGAGATGGGTCTGTGAATGATTTCATGGGGGCTTCTCAAAGGTCTCCCTCTCCTGGCTATAAAAACTCAGGTAATGGAGAAAAATCCAAGAGCAGCGTGCATACTGCAGCAATAAATAAAAAGGAGCTGCTGGAATTAATTTAGTGTAAAGCCAGGCGGGGTCAAGCCTGCATGCTTAGTCTGGGCAGTGAAAGATTAAAGATCAGCAAGAAAAGGCAAAAACTCTTGCAGCTCTTACCTCATTTTTTTAGTATTCATTTTTAAGTCGGCCTTCCCAGACTGAATAGACATCAGTCCTGTGGTTGGTGTCATAGGATATGCACATGCTGAGTTTTTTTTCCACCTCACCATCGTTTAGACTCAGTACCAAGCAGGACTAATCTGTTAGGTGTCCATATTGATTTAGGGGCAATTTGGAGGGAAAGAAGCAGAGAAGTGGATTTTTTTTATATTATTATTCAGTGAACAAAGGCAGTGGATTTGATTTACAGTAATGTGTGCTTGGGAACTCCTTAGTTCCTCAGTAATGATAAAATAACTTGCCTTTTCTGTGGAGCTCATGGCCTCTGGAGTTGATTTACTGATAGGCCATGAAAGTGCACCAGCCCAAACAGGGCGATGTGTATGTTCATACTTTGGCAGTGTGAGGTTTTGGTCTCTGTGGGAAAAGTCCCTTCATTTCTCTTCAACGTACAGATGGCTAAGGGGCCATAAATATAGATTTGGTCATTATTATCCATGCAACATCTGGGAAGCTCTTCAGAGAAGGACAGGTTCACCTTACCTATAACCTGTTGTTATCCATTGATGAAAGATTTTTAGTCACAAATTCACAAACATGAAATTAAAGCAAGTTGTCTGATCTTATAATGCATGTGTTCCTCTTACTGAATATTTGTTTCCTTTTCTTTGTCTGCCTTTGTTTCTTGTTCACTATAGTAGGAGGAGAGATTCCTATGGATGTGCGGCTGGGTGGCGGGCAGTTGGTGTCTGAGGAACTGATGACCCTGGGAGAAAGTCTGTCACAGACCAGCGATCCCTCCCTTAAGCTCTTCCAATGCGCTGTGTGCAACCGCTTCACCACTGACAACCTGGAAGTGCTTGGCATGCATATGGGAGCTGAACGCAGCCTACCGGAGGAAGAGTGGCGTGCTGTGGTGGGCGATTCTCACCAGTGCAAGTTGTGCCATTACACCACTCAACTCAAGGCCAACTTTCAGCTGCACTGCAAGACAGACAAGCATGTGCAGAAGTACCAGCTGGTGGCCCACATTAAAGAAGGAGGCAAAGGCAATGAATGGCGCCTGAAATGTGTGGCCATTGGTAATCCAGTTCACTTAAAGTGCAATGCCTGCGACTACTACACCAATAGTCTGGAAAAGCTGAGGATGCACACTGTTAATTCCCGTCATGAGGCTAGCCTCAAACTATACAAGGTTAGTGGTCTACAAGCTTTTTTACAACTTTAAAAATCAACATTGTCTTGACAATGACCTGCTATTTTCATATATTACAGAATGGTGTTAATCCATTCATTATAATAAAAAATGTGATTTTTCGACACAACACCACAAATAGCCAGCCCATAAGTTAATAATATTGTCTAAACGGTCATAGTCCTTGAGAAGTGTGAATAAGCTTGGGAAATAAGAATGTTAGTATCTCATTTGGGAGTATTTATTATCTAATGGCATAATGTGTTTGTTCTTAATCCTCTCCCTGCTAATTCCTCCACACCTCACTGTAAATGTTCTATAGTGCCTTCCCACACCACTACTAGCTTATTTTCCCAAGGCATGAAGGATAGCTTTGTTATGTAACCCTTGCCTTCCCAGTAGTGGCATCAAAACAGGTCCACATCATGGCAGGTGAAGCTGGTTTGGCTGCTTAGGGGTGAATCAGTAGGAGACGAATGAAGAAGTGTGAGGAGACAGAGGTTTGGTGCTAATACTCCTTGGAGCGGGAAAGGCTGAATCGTTCTCGACAGCTGTATTGATTTTTGCTGGACTTGGAGCTTCACCTTCTCCTCTAATCATTCCATAATAGCCAATGGATGAACACTCTCCGAACAAATGGCCATAAATCTAACAGGCCTGATTCCACTTAGGTATCTATCCTGTGTGTCTGTGGCTTTGGCCACTCTGCGCTTAACCCAAACTGGCATAGCTGTGCACACATGTGCACAAAGACCCACAAACACATACAAGACACAAAACCAAACACATATGGACACTGACGACACATGCTCCCTCTAAATGTATATTATTTACACAACAACAAAACCTAAAATATATATATCTGCTGTCGTCACCTTTACACTAGTAGATTTAGTCTTTACATCTACAGTCAAGTGAGTGGAAGTTAATGTTTAACTCTCTAAAAGTAGAAAAACAAACAGGAATTCTCATGCTTGACATTTTTTGATGGTTTTAAAGTTAAAAAAAAATCATTCTATTTTATATATACAGAGTATAGCTTATTTTGGTTAGAGGGTATTAAAAGGCATTCGAGAAATGTGCTTCCTTAATCATAGTGTTTTTATTCAGATTAAAAACTAAGGTGAAGTGATCCATTTAAACCCCCTTAAAAAGGCTATTTGAAAGTCATCCAACATTATGAATAGTTCTGCAGCACCACTGGCATGGCAGATATGTTTCCTGTCTACAAAGACTTTGTTCGGAATTTACAGTAAAAGGGAGAAATCAAGTTTCAGTGTTTTGTTAAAGGGGAAAGCGTGATACGGGACTCCAAGTGCAGTCATTTTAAGAGGATCAGGGGACAGATGGATGTGTTAAAAGGAGATCTATGTTTTAGCTTGTCAGTCTTTGATTTGTACCAGAACAGGTCAAGAGGACACAAGAAACATTATTAGACACACAAGGTATTTACATGAATACAAATATGCAGTGTAGTTTGAATGTGATGAGTCAGTTGTGTGACAGCAAAACGGCATAGCAGGATATCCTTGTGTTTTGCCAGCCTATGGTAATCGACTCTTGGCATTAGCTGCCGGACTTACCCTGGCTCACATTCCAATGACAGTCCCACTATCCCAGAATAGACTGGCTCTGGCATTCTCACAGTATTCCTCACACCTATTGAGGGACTTTTTTTGTCTCACAGGGTAGAGTACAATTTTTACGTTATATTATCTGTGCGCTTTCCACTTTGCTTTAAGCCCAAAATGCAAAAGACGCTCAAGTTTTAAAGACACAGAGGAGACATATGTCACACTGCTGCTCAGGCTGCAGGGGATTAAATATGTACAACACTTCCAGGCATGATCATTTTTTATGACTTAAGCCTCTTAAGATGGCTCCATATTTCTTAAAACCAATTGATCTTCCAAAGAAGAGTGTGTGCATTTGTCCAGAAATTACCTGCTCACTCACCCTCAGAACACTGAGGTCCTTATATACTCTCTTCATCACTGACACCACTCAAAAACAAAGATGTTCACTACTTGACAAGAATTATTACAGTATTTTATGACTCACAAATGTGATTAGCGGACAACAAGTACGTGGTTGTGAGGCCTCTTGGCAGCACTGGCTCCCCACTTGACAATGTTACAGTCTTCAAACTGTGTTGGATTTACTGTCCTGGTAGAGATACTGACAAGCAGAAACTCACAGTGGCCCACAAGTCTGTAAACCAAACTTGGTATATTATGCAAGGACGAAAAAAGGAAAATCACCATTCATTTATTCCTCCCCAAAGAAATCTGATGCAAATAGCACCATTTTTAACCTTTTTGGGGAGAAAATAAATCATCAAGTCAGCATAAACAGGCTGTAAGATGTGGGAGATGCTTGGGACACTTCACCCAAATCAAACTGGTTTGCATTAAACAGGCCCTTTGTGTGCACAGCTCCATATAAATTGGAGTCTGTAATTACTGGAATTAAAAAGGAAGGTTTAAACTGAGGGCTAAGCTGGATGGGATAATTTGAGAGTCTGTGGTATGTGGCCCATATTAGGCCTTTCTAAAAATATCACCCCAACTACCCCATGTATTGGAATGTTCCAAAAGACCACAGAAAGATTCAGCAAGTCATCCTGACCACATGGACCACCACATAGTGGGGGTTATGCTGTCTTCCCCTGTGTACTGTGTTCCTAGTTGAGAGATAGCCTGTGTTCTATGTGTTTTGCCTACACACCCCTGGGCTCTGAAGCCAACTTTCACCTTCTCTTTTTCCCATAGACCGTAAGTTTTTAGTGGCTCTGATGACAGCATGATGGTCAACCATGTGCTACTAGAATGGTCAGTCCTAAACACAAACAGATGTGTTCTGTAGTGGTACCCAGATAACCCTAACATTAATTCATGAACTGAATGCTTTTAGAATATTTACTGAACCTCTGCCCTCACAGTCTCTCTTCATGTCGAACAAGCCCAGCCTCTGTTCTCATTTTACAGTTTGCCACACACTTAATATGTGAATATGATAGCTTTTACCATACTACTAACAGTAGGCCCCAGGACTTGGCTATGTGTTAGTGTGGAGGTGAGATGAGTGGAACTAATCCAGCTCCCAGGCCCAGTCCCTGTGGCCAGACAGAATGGGTGGGGCCTAACTAGGCCCAGCCACAGGCCTCAGCTTCCAGTCAAGGGTTGGGGAAAGGGGAGGAGCATGGGGGGGTTAGCTGGCTACCTTCCTTGTCTCGGGGGCCGGTGCAATCGGCAGTAATTGAGATTGATTGGATGTTATTTTTCCTCTTGCAAATGTAGTCCATTAGCTTGGCACATGCATAATCAGTTTAGAGCGCAGTTAGCCGAATGTAATCATGTTCCTCGGTGTCTGCTAGCACAAAATCCACTCCAGATGCCGCTTGGCCGCGGAAAGAAAGGAAGAAAGTGCCGTCACTATCAGATGGAGAATATTTAGCCAAGAAAGCCCTGACACCCTTCCTTTGTCCTGGTCCTGCTCTATTGAGCACACACAAACTTTTCTCATATCCGTCTCTCTCATCCTTATGCATGCCCTCTCATCCTCTGTATGAGAACAGTACTTTGGTCCTATGTTTTGCACTTTTAACTGCTCTCACATAGTGTGAAGTGAAGCCCAGTACAGGGCCATTAACAAACACAATACATCTGTATCTTGGATGGAGTTACTGCTCCTTTTTACCCTTCAGTGCAATCCAAAAGAATCAGTTAACACTGAGGAAAGAAAATGTCTACACTCTGCAGAGAGAATAATCACAATGAAACATAATAGAGGGAAAAGGGATGTAATGTAAATGAAGGGATTAGTGGTTACATGAAAAGTCATTAAGGTGTCTCACTGATGATCCTACTCAGCAAAAGCACTGGCTACTCAGACACTGGAATGCAAGCCATGATGACCTCTTCCCATTAATGAGCATAAGTAGGAGGATTGACTCCATTGCTCTTGGACTGTATACAGTAGTATGTTGATGAGGTTTAACCACAAATATGTTATGATTTTATGAAACAATGGAGTGAAAAAATGTGGAATCAAGCAGATCAAACCCTGTTGAGTGATCTACCCCTTCATCTGTTGGGAGCCTGATGCTGAGACTCAGTGTCCATCAGCCATCCTGTTGGCTGATTTTTGTCATCCCAGATGATTTTTCAGGTTTTTCAAGCCAATAGGATTAGGGTTGAGTCTCATTACCCCCAACCACTGTTGGAGGGTCTTTGTTTTATTCCCCTCCAGAGTTTCCTTACATGTCTGGGGGGGGTCATGATCTTGGCAGGTGTCAGTCTTGTTGTGTGGACATAGGAATGAGCCAAATTTTCACACTGTCCAACTCAAACACAAAAATTATGCCAGGTAATGTGAGATGTCCTCTGGTGAAATGACGTCCAGTGGGCGCCAGGCTCACCCACCAGACATTTCTAAGAAGAGGAGGGGTGGAAGGAGGATGGAGAGACAGACAGGAGAGGGAGAATGAGGGGGGGCGACAGGAGGGTTGGAAGGATAGATACTCTGCTAATTATCATGGCTAGCCTATGATTGTTCAGTAATAGTGCTCAGTGGGAAAGGTTGCAGCAATTCCAGGAAGAGCTGAGCTCTGATTTACTGGTACTACCGCTCTAATAAAGCGCTTGCTGCACATCCTGGGAGACAGCCCATTCTCTCCTTTCACATGCACAAGCGTGTGAATGCACAGGCGGACACATACACACACACCCGGCAATCCTGTAATCTGAAGTGCCAGCGGATGACAACACAGGCCTCATGAACTGCATGAATTGCATCATTTTTACTGCTCATAGAGACGTTTGTTTAATAGGATTCTGATTCTGATCAAGTGATATATGGTATATGTGATTAAAAGAATGACATCACACACAGGAAGTATTTAGATTCTGCCTGGCCCCTTAACATTTCTGAAGTCATGATCCTGAACACCACATACCTTTGTTTGTCAGTAGCTGCCTGTGGGGAGTTGTACCCTAGCTTCCTATGTCAAACAGATCTCAGTTACCCTGAGTGGTAGGTGTAACAGGGAAGGAGTGGCGTACAACAATACAAAAATCAGGGTGGAATGGAGAGCAGGACTGTCAGGCAAATAAGGGGGGTGCGGGGGCTTAGTGTTTGGCAGCGTGCAAGAATTTCACAACTCTTCTAGCTCCCACCTCTTGAGAAGGCCAAGGAAAGGGTCGGGCTTTGACCCATAGCACAGCTGCTACTTCTGCTGGTGATTGGGTGTGCAACTGCCCCACTGTGGGTGTTACTGAGGCTTACAAAGTGGCATTGAAAGAAAAGAGAAAGAATGGGGTGAAAGAAATCTACTTAGACAGTGAAAGCTGGTCTCTTTTTCAACAGCTGTTTACCATATTGGCAGTGTTACCAGTGCCCATGTGTTACGGACCAAATATGGATGCATTCCCTGTGTCCCTTATCACAGGAGGGACTAACGTGTTACACTGTCAACAGGGGTTGGATTTGCAACACTATTGTGTTAATTGTTGTTTGTTTTGAGGTTGTTTTTTTTTTCCTTTTTTTTTTTTTGACTTGTTGATGTGTCTGCCTTTGTGTTTCTTTTTTGGACAAGGGCAGAGGAGCATGCTCCTGTTAATGTGTGCAGAAGCTGCTGAACCTGTTATCTTCAGTCTCATCAGCAGAAAAGGAAGATTGGTGAAAGAAAATGACAAGGAGGCAATTGTCTTATCAGTTTCTGTGCCTCGAGTTCATCACAGTTAAAGGCGGACATAAGTTCCAGTTTTGTCACCATAAACAATGATGTAGATACAATTTGTCCCTCCCACCAGATCCACCCGTTTTTATCCACAAGCAGCAGTTAGTTAGACATTTCTGTCAAACATCAGCAACTGTATTTCTACATCAATCTTCCACACTGCTTTCAGCTATATTATTTGACGTTTTTCCTCTTTTCTCATTTCGATTCAGGCAAAATACTCTTCATCCTCGAAACAAACCGACACAGATAGTGAACCAGTGGGTGTGCTAGAATGGAAATCTGCATTAGGTTAAAATATCTTTAATCCAACCAAACTCAGAATCTAAACATATTCCTTGGTTAAATATTTTTTCTACATTTCATATCCCATTGTCCTGACTTGTACCCCAGTTTCATTTCTGAAGTTTCTAGCTACTGACCTAATACTAGTGCCAACACATTGTTAATTTAGCAGATCTAGCTCCAATAAAAGTGAGTGCACACAGAGTTTACACCATAAAATTTGTCTTTAAATTTTGCAGCTATGACAAACAGTAAACCTTACAGTGCAGTTACCACAGGAGTACAATTACATCTTGAAAAGAACTTCTTCCTGAACCAACCAGTGGGTTTCTCTTTTTGTCTGCTTTTTATTTGTGTCTTTTTTACCAGCCCCGCTAAACTCTCTTTGTAAAGAATCTAGAGACACTGAAACCCTTTTTGCTTTGTCTGATTAGAATTCTGTGTAATTGGTGGCGTCAGTCAACCTATCATGTATTTGGTAGTCAAACTTCAGTAAAATGAGTTTCCATGTAGGTAGACTGACCACAATATATCTAATCAGTATTAATCCCTACTTTAAAGTGATCAATAAAAACTTCCCTGTGTTCCTTTAGCATACTCCCTGCAAACCTGATGTTTGACAGTCATGACAGTATCTAGAATAAAGTGTGGGAACCTTACAGGGTCACACACACACACAACACACATATGTGTGTGCCTGTACCTACCACGCTACTGTGAAGTAAAAATATTCCTATCATTCTCAACCCATCTGCTTTTTATATATACTTAGAGCAATGTAACATACAGAAGTTATTTAGTCCAGAGGATTTCTGTGATCTGGTGGTGGAAAATATTGCAATGAATGGAAACTGTGTTTATAAAGACGTGAATGAAGACTCTTTACAGGTGTTTTGGTCACTGTTGACCTATGACTACCTCTCTTGAATGACTAACTGTGGCATTTAGCAGGTAAATGATGCTTTGATGAGGCCAGATGGAAGCTACTGTGAATCTACATAGCTCCAAAGCCAAAGGGATGGAGAGAGAGAAGCAGGCAGGCTTAACAGGCTCTGTGCCATCAATACATCAGTGGCTTAGCCACCAGATTAATGGCCTCCAAGTGGTCAGGGCCACAAAAATACTCAGCTCTGAGCTCTGTGTTCAGTGGAGCTGTACATGAAAGCTAGGTAAGGTGAAGAGACAGATGAGAAGGGAGGAGGTCCTAGGTGCCAGGATGAGCACAGAGGGACCTCTATTCTGTTTGGGTTTAGCCTACAGAGGAGAGTCATGGGACAGATAAATTGTACAGAAACATGGATATGTAGCTCACGCTGTTTAGTTCCAGCTGTCCTGCAATGTTACACTTTTAATCACAAACTGACATTTTAGTAGCTATGCATTTCAGTATAATAAGCAGTATTAACTACCTTTGATATGCATACTTTTAGTGTTGTAAGTAATGGGAGCTCCACCTATTGTTTGTGTAACTAACTGATCTGCTGACTTGTTCTTTGGAAGTAAGGCCTATTTAAACACATGCTTCAGTTATACTACCCTACTGCAGTCATCTAAATTGCTCCTAAGTGCACCAAGCTTGGACTACTTTTGTTTTATCTAGCTTTTTTAAATTTTTTTAAATTTTTTATTTTTAACAACTTACACCCCCCCCCCCCAAGGTCTTTATATTTGGTTGTGCATCGATTATAGGTGGATTACAGAACTTCAGCAATTTCTCGTCTGGATTTCATTGGCTGTTGTTGTTAGTGATGGGTCATAGAGATGCTGATGCCTGCAAGCATACTTTCCTCAAAGCAGTCTGTTGTGAATGGGTTATGTAGTGCAAACATTGATGTGAAGTACAGTGTGCAATGAAAAGTCCACCTCATTTCTCTGTGACCACTATCAAAGCTTTACTAAAAATTAACCATGCATCAGTTTACAGAGGATCATTTTCTGGGGTAATTTTTTTTATTTGAAGCCCTAGACACTCAGGGGCCTTTTCTGTAGTGGCAGGGGAGAATAGCCATCTCTTTCTGAAATTCATGGTGCTAGATGTCCATCCATGTTTTGCCTAATTGCTGTGTGCTGGAGTGCAGGGTTAGAACTGGGAGCTGTAAATCTATCAGCGTTATGCAGACAATGTTTTCTCCAGATGTAGCAGAAAAGATTTCATCCTTTTGTAATTAAGTGGTGCAGTCCAGGGTGTCGTGCGTTTTTTTATTGGGGCCTCTGGAAAAGATCATTTTGCACCTTGTTTTCTCATCATTCTTTTTATTGAATACAAAGGATGGATGAGATGGAAAGATGAAAATAAAAAAAGTAGCAGAGAATAGAATGTCTTGTTTAAATTATTATATGGAAATGACTAGGTAGTGATGTAAGAGGTAATGATGGGGAAGTGTGGGATTGAGGCACAAAGGGGACAGAAGCAGAGTCTTGGAACCAAAGCAATTACATAGTTCCTTAGAAGAAGAATATCAGGAGAAAAGTTCCTTTTTAACCCCAGGAATGTTCCCAAATGTTATCTTTCCCATGGGTGCCGTCTTCTACACCTGTGTTCTACTTTAAACTTACTGCTGGAATAGGAGAGAGGGGGAGTAAGTCGGAGAAAGTGATAGTGAGTGAAAGAGAGAGAGAGACAGCTTTAAGAGTTAGGGACAAGAATGCTCTTCAGCTTTTCAAGGGCAAAGATACTTTATGGCCTTCACATTCCTTCATGACAAACTGATGCCCAGAATAGACGGAGTAGTGCTGGGGGGGGGGGGGGGGGGGGGGGGGGGGGTCACCTTCACCTCACCCTACTTCGTTTATGTGGCAAAACCTCAGGGTCACACTGTCTGAAGCGTTTTTTGTTTTTTGTTTTTTTTTACTAACCAAACGCCGGCAAAGCAAGGGGATTGAAGTTCAGGCTTTTGTTCAGTGTGAGCAGTTTCACACATTTCTGTTTTATAAAGTCCTTTTCAATCTCATGTTGATTTACAAAGGCCTCTTTCCTCTGAGATCTCTTCAGACACACAGAAAGCAGAGGAAGTCTCCATAGCCACTGAACTTCCAGGCTCACGCCCAGATCATATACACTATCCCCCACTGCCTTTCTTGCCAGCCCCACAAACAATTTTTTATGTCACCACATTCAGTCAACACTAGCCCTAAAATTAAGGACTGCTGAATAATTCAAACTTGGATCCTTTCTTCAGATGGCCAATCGCTGTCACTAGATAGGAATTTCCTTAATTTATACTTGTTAGGTTGGAACAGTCATGTTGAAATAATTTGAACCATAAGGGCTGTCTGTGCAGCTACTGTTTAAATGAGAACTCTGGGAGCCGTTAAAGTTTGAACATGAAATTGTGAGATCTGGAATGCAAATTATTATTCAAATGATCAATGTATTAATTTGCATGCTGAAAGGCAAGAGAGGGAAAGAGAGTGAGTATCTTAATATGTTCTGTAAAGCAAAGTATTTTATTATTTGTTGATGTTGCAAGAGTGAGGGTATATTAATTTTGCCATTTTGGATCCCAAAGTGACCTAAATCTTTCTCGCTTTCACACTCTCTCACATGTTCATCATTATCATCACCACACATGCAAAAAAAAAATCCTGCTTTCATGCTTAAAGTTGAGATCCATCTTTAATTGTTTCACACATTGCATAATTTGAAAGAGACAACAGCAGCTTTGGAGACTGCTTTCCGCACAGTTACAGGATTATAGTTGGGGTTTGTGTTTCAGTTGTATTCAGACAGTTCTCTACTATGCTGTGCTTTCTTAGGAAACTGTAATGCTAAATTTTTCTGTTAATTAACATAGCTTGAATTGTCTTTAAAAACTTTGTCTCTCTTTTCGTTGCAATATGCTTGATTTAAACATGATATTTACTTTGCAAAGACTTAAGCAGTTGCAAGGGGTTGAGTGAGGACTTTTCTGAACCTGAATTCACTTTGTAAATTAGTTTTTAGGACCTGTTGCAATCTGATTTTCTTTTCCTTTACATAAAATTTTGCCATTGCTTTATTTCAGTTTTTTACTTCATGATCTGAGCTGTCATGATGAACCTGCTGAATAAAATGGATAAAACTATTTGGGTATAGGCTTCTTTACAGATTTAGGAGCTAAGAGCATTCTTGAGCTAATGCACAATGTTGTGCATATGTAAAATGAAACCAGGTAATAAAATGTCTGGATAATGGTCAAATTAGTGAAAAAACATATGTGTTGTGAATTTAAGTCTAATAATTTACCATTTGAGGATTGAGTGCCTTATAGGAGAGCAGAAACTATAAGTGGTGCATGTAGTTAAGAGAGATTTGGTCGTATATCTGGAAGTGAAGTTAGTGCTTTTAAGCAAGAGCTCAAGCATTAGAGTATTCCCAGTATTCAACTTAACTTTTAAATCATTAAACATGATGAAGCCATCTCCACAAAGTCACGGGTTTATATACAAAAATCAAACACCATCTGCCATCTCTGATCAGAAGCAACAGCCATCAGGCCAGGGTTACCAAGGCAGAACAGGAAAAGCCATTAACTGCCAATCACTGCATCGATCGACAAGCCAGTCCACCACTACCACCACCTCTCTACCCCCACCCACGCCTGCCCACAGACACACACACGGTTCATCAGCTTTCACTGTACAGTGCACATACAGACACATGCACGCTTGCATAAAACACTATCTTTTTTGTGCACCCTAACTATGTGATGGGGAACATTTGGAGGAATTTGTCCGTTTTTCTCCTCAAACAACCTTATCTTTTAAATTATCTACAGCCTACATTGCAGGATCAACACCGTTCAGTTTAGATAAAGGGTGTCTCGGTTCCTATATGAGCTCAGTAAACTTAATGTGTTACTTGAAGGACAGTTAAGATTCTGAAAAGAAGATATTTCCCTGAAAGCATACGTTTGTAATCTGCATTACTGAAATGCATCTCCGTAAAGTCCATTTCCCTGTCAAGATGAGTTTTGTTGCCACATTGTACTTGGTCTCGCTCTCACATTTTTGGAGTCAACCCGCAGATAAAACGCAAACTAATAGAGTCAGTGAAGGGCAAAAAGGGAAAAAAAGAAGATTGATTTTTTTTCCCCTCCATTTTCAATGGTGTCGCTAGAAGTGAGGGTCATTAGAAGAATATTTACCTACTTCCCAATTTAATAGAGATGTTGTATATCAGAGTGATCTGGATCAGAGGTCAGGGCTGAGGGGAGCAATTAAAGTATATGGATCCAGAAGCTCTGGGCCTGTCCCATTGTGTGTGCTATAGACAGAAACAGATAGGTGAGCTAAAAGGCAGGCAAAGGAAATGTATATTGAACATGGCTATATTAATTTATTGAGCTACACTACTGATGAACTAGCAGCGCATTAGTTAGAGGCATACAGTTAAATTGATGTGCAGGGTTTTCTTCTTGATTGTGTAAAGTCAAAGTACTCACAAATATTGGTTTTGACTATTATCTATATTTTATAAGAGTTAAACTAATGATATACGTTTGTCTGTGGCATTGAATATTTTTTTCCTTTCATTTACCTTAGTATTCATACATAATGCTCTCCCTCTATCGTTGGTTAGGTCAGCCTTCTCTGGGGCCACACAATAGCCAGAGACAGAACAGATATGATGGATGTGGCCTGGGGCCTATACACTCGCGTTGCTTCTGCGGTGGCCTCATCCACGCATCAGCCACGGGGAGAGGGAGGGTACGCAGTAAGGAGGGAGGGAAGGAGGGCAGAGATACAAACCAGACCAGCCATTTTCTTCGTTCCGCTCATAAATATTTGTGTGGCTGATTTATAAACAGTGGAGCAAGAGCAGAGATCAAAGTGAACTGTAACGCTTATATAAAACCGGGCCTTTTTCATAACACTGCCCTACACACCACGCTCGTACCTATTAAAGACAAAGCTATATATCAAGAGGCATATTGGCAAGAGTACTCAATGACCACTCACGCTTTAGAGCAGTCTTGCACCACTTGTGAGGCTAGTAGTTGTAGCTCTGCTCCCTCAACTTCTTAAACACTAGTTAAAGACCTTCAAGATGTGTTATTGCTAAAACACAACCTGCTCTGAGCATGTGTAAACTTCCCTAAGGCCAGCGGCTTCTTAGGTGGATTGTAAATGGCTGTAGTAATGCCTGGCAGCCATATTAATATTAAAACATAACAGTGTGTGTGTGTGTGTGTGTGGGGGGGGGGGTGTTGTGTCCTGGTAGTGGAAGAATGGTGTTCATCACAGCAGACAGTTGCAGGCTCTGATTGGAGCAGCCAGCTGGTCATAGGGGGGATTAGGAATGGCTGAGGCAGCCTAGACAGAAATGTATGTGGGTTTTTATGTGTGTGTTTTTTGCTGGTCCTTAGTAGCATGTGGTGGACAGTAGTGCACAAGCCTTACACAACTCCATGTACTGATAGAGGCAGACACACTCATCAGTTACTGCACTATGACAAGGACACACATTCCACACCCACTAGTTGTGTTTACCTCTTGCGTCCCTCATACACACATGTACTGTATAAATAGGTAGATAGTCGTACCCCAGCCACCCCAACCATTTATTCTCCAGCCCGGGTGCAAATGTGGGGGAGTGGGTGCTCTGTTCTGCCTCTGGCCCTCTCCCTGATTAACGGTCATAGCTGGCAGATGCAGAGGAGCACCATGAAGATGGCTGTTCGCTGACCTCTGTGGGAGGGAGAATAGCACGGGTATTGGGAGAGAAAAGAGGGCCTTTTTCAATGAAGATTCCCCCCTTTGTCCACCAGTGGGACAGGCTGTGCTCAGTGTGATAATGCCTGGGAGAGCTGCTGCTAAACAGCCTGTCTGTCTGTCTGTCTGTCTGTGTGAGTGAGACAACTGTTCTCTAGAATTGCTCCATTTAGGCACTTTCCATTGCACTTAATATAACATATCACAGGCACAGTGCAGTGTGCATTTTGTTTCAAAGGATGGTTTTATTTGCTTGTGGGTTTATTTAGATCATTTTGATAAGCAGCCTGTATTTGTGACTGTTTTATTTCCTGTATTAGTCTTTGCAGTCACTTGGAAACTATATCATCAACATCTATGTCCCTGGTCCTGTAATAAAAGATCATGCACTTTCTCTACATGGATGTCCTTATCTGTGGAATCTGGATATATATATATATATATATAGATAGATAGATAGATAGATAGATAGATAGATATATGGTGCTGTGAGTATGATCACGTATATAGCCAGCCATTGTAGGAGAGGCTGAGATAGAGTAGACTGCAGATTGTTTTACCCCTGGTGTGTCTGAGTTTCTGTGCAGGAGTTCAAAGTTCTGCTGAACATCACAGAACTGATGCTGAGTGAGGCTGACTAGCTGCAGCCTGTGGTCTGGGAAGGGTTACTGAATTATTACTGATGGTTTCAGGGGTAACTGTCCGACCACAGGACTGGGGAATATTAATCATTTATTTGATTGTCCGCATGTGCTGATTAATCAATTTGAGTAGGATCTGCAGGATTAACTACCCTATTATTCCCCTGTAAGAACAGATAAGAGATAAGACTTTAAAATATCATATTCCATTTATCATTTATTTTTAGGTCCCTGCTGATGAGGGTGAAATAAAAACTGAGGTGAGATTAGGCAGAACAGCAACATGGAGAAAGTGTTAGGGGAGGAGGATAAGAGAAAGAGAGATGAGGAGAGAAAAAAATCTCTTAACTGCAGGTTTTACTATTTCAGAAGATGGGGTAAAAGAACAGCTTTACATTTCTTCAAACATGGCACAGAAAACCAAGTTGTTCAGCTGGGAGTGAGAGAGCAAAGAGAAAAAGGGGGGCGGAGAGACAAGAGGAACAGGAAGTTGATGGGAAAGTGATAGCTGCCTCCACCTGGAGTATAGCCTGAGCTGTGTGTTAAGAGGAAAGACAAAGCACGGGAAAGGAGGGGGCTGCTGCGGTTCACTCCTATCTCTCCTAGCTGTCTGGGTTAGGTAAGTTTCGCTCTCGTAACAAGTATAGCTGGTTAAACTAATCCAACAATGGCACTTTTCCTGTTTACCACACTGACTATCTTTTCTGTCTATAAATTCTCAATCTGCCAACTGTTTAATGTGTTATGTCATGTGGTAATGCCTTTGATTCCAACATGCCTCCGTTTGTAAATACAAGAGGCACTCAAAAGGCTGTGGTTTCTTTACAAGCATGGCGCCCCCGGCGCTTTGGTTGGGAATGCACTGAGAGGGAGAAGGATTGAAAGGGTAAGGGAGGGAGTGAGAGGTGTTTAGAAACTGTATACACTTCCCGTTGCTCTTCTGCCAACCCCTCTCCCTGCTGCCTCTGGTTGCACAGGCAGGCAGTGAGTGAGAAATGTGAGAGGGAGGAGTATATCTCTCCTGGCTGAACACAGCACCATAATTATGCACTTTTCAGCAGGTTTTACCTTTAACACTTTCCTCCCGGGGTTGAGATTAGTGCTCACCATGCTTGATTTACCGCACAATTACTGAACAAGAGTTCTATCTAATCAATAAACAGGAAGGGGAAAAGTGGTAGGCTTTGAAGTATAGTTTGAGATTTTTTGCACGATTGAGCAGTGTATATGGTATAGCCAGTGAGGGCAGGTTGGCTGCAATGCCAGCCTGTAAAATATCTGTTATATCAGACACACCTCTTTGCTTTACCAGCTCTCTAAACCCCTTTACAGTGCTCAGCTACTGGAGTGGAAAATTATAGCTTTTTCTTTTTGACCACTGTTTAGCTCAAAGGTCAGCAACAAATTGTCTAATAAGGGCATTCTAAAACATTAGATTAAAATCACAAGTTGTCCCATAAAATCAGGCCTTAATGTGATCTTATAACTTACATGAGCAAGTTACATGAGAAGGGACACAAAGTACTCTTGTGTGGTTGCCCTGTATTAGATGTCCCCAAATGGGCAGCCAGCACAATGACCTCCACGATGACACTTGCTAATGGCATGAGCAGTTATTTTCGGAGGCTCCAGTGACCGCCATCACAAGTCTTTCTGGGGCTTTGCAAAGCTTTTTGCAATCATGACCAAAGCAATAGGCCTCCTCCAATTAGTCTGGGCTGTGTTTGATTTTTAGTGATGACAACTATATTTCAGCTGCAATTAAGCTGCACTGGGAATGATGAGGGTTTAGATTATTGATTGTCAATTGATCAGCCTGATCAATGAGCACTTTTGTTTCTTTTTTATGGAAAGTGGAGGTAGGTTTTTTCTTTGGCTAATGAGCATGCCCAACAGAGTGACCCTGTTAAGAAATCTGTGTTTCACAGGCCGATATGTATTAGTGATAGAGTTGCTTGCGCTGATGGGAAGGAGGGGGCGCTGCACAGAGCACCATTTTTCAACACAAGTGCATTACTTCCCTGTGGGCATAGGTCAGAGGCTACCAGGTTCTTATGAGGGGAAAAAAAATCAAAATTTAGTCCTGATGACTTTGGAAGGCAGCTGTGTCTTTTCTGCATTTTAATTATATATATAATCTAAAGGAGGTGAACGATGAACAAGAACATGCTGTTATATATAACAAATTTCTGTTGACCCTAACACTCTGAATAATGGAAATCATGGATGTGATGGTATTTTTCACACCACTTAAAACGTTTAGCTTTTCCTCTCTTGATTATAGTCTTGTTGGTGGGTGAAGTTGCCGTTTTTTTTATTTGCCCTGTATAGAAGAGTTGACAAGTGAGGCTGGTGGGTGTTTGGTGTGTGAATTGCTTGAAGAACCCTCAATAGTAGTTTCACTCGAAAAAGGTACTTAATGTTCCATGCAAATAAGCCCACATATAGACCCACTCTGTATATTCACCTCCACTCAACCCCACTCATTAATTTTCATTTTAAGAAGAGGACCTCTCAAAGGCCATGTTGCTCCTTTTGTCAGTGCAATGCCGCTAATAAAGATAGCTCCATAAGACTGGGTTAAATATTGACTCTGGCTGAGCACATCATAGCTGTTCTTAATTAGTTGGGGTCTCTAGCAAGCTTGTGTGAGGGCGGCACATGAACAACTACATTTCCCCTTCCGAAATCCCAAACACCATCTCCCCATTACACATTTCTATGAATTTTACATAAAAAAGGTTACGGGATATTCAGAAAACATACAGTGTTACAGCTGCTTTTTGCGTAGCCTGAAGCGGCAACCAATTATGTGGTAATGAAATATTTACACTACCAAACTGAGAACGCCAGGGGTGAAAGCTAGATAATACAAGCCAGAGGAGACTGTATTCTGTGTCTCCTCTCTGCCCTTACGTCAGAGAAAAGGTGGAACAGGAGATCAGCTAATGACAATAGGCTTAGAAGCAGGAGCGTGGGCAAACAGGCAGTTCAGTAAGCATGGTCAGGCTGCTGTTGACTCATTTAAGGGCCTCTTTTGGGCCACTGTAGCCAAAGAGACGAGAAGGGGGAAGACTTTCTAGAAGGCAGCAAGAGCCGTGTGAAGTTTTACCCGCTGATTATGCCAGTCCTTTTGACTTCTGATGCCTCCTACCTCACAAAGATATGGAACTGAATCTGCATTCATGGCTGAGTGTGATGTTTGTTCTCTAGGACTAATTGTGTTTGGGTAATGTTCCTGCTCTGAATTTAATTCTCCCTGACTGCATTAATCATTACAAGTAGTGTTTGCCTGTATCTTAATCCAACACCCTCTATCCCCCAACCCACTTGGCCTGCTCTGCTCTTTCCTCTGTGAACCCCCCCCCCATTCTTATACTTTGGATCTATCTAACAAGCTTTTTGCTGCCCACTGTTGAAGCTGCTCCACAAGGCCATGCTGCCATTGTCTAGGTGGCAAGTGACAAATGAGAGGCAGTGAGGTGTTGGAGAGTCTTGTCAGCTGTGTGGGTGTAGGGCTGCCTCTGCCTTTATCCCTCTAACGTATCACTGACCTAGAGTCCAAATTCGTGTAGCCAGTCATACTGCTTTTATCTGGTATTCTAGTATCTCTTAAACTCCTCGATGAACAGTCCTACACATGTCTGACCAGCATGTTGTGTTTCATACATTCCTGAAATTTTACTCTAAATCACATCCCACAAAAATATGTACTAGAGAATTTGGTTTTTGATTTATTGCTTCAGGTGTGTGTAGGTTACCTTTTTATTAAGCGACTCCTGTTATGTTACTCACTGTGTTTTGCATTTATCATTGTGTATCGGCAAAGTGAATACAGTAGTAGTGCATAATACATAAGCATAAAGTTGTCACACTAGATGTGATTCACATTTAAATCTGGTGTGTCCAAGTAATTTTCTAGCCAGAAGACAGGGTGTGGTCTGTAGTGTAATATTTGTGCCCTCTGGTTGCAGTTGTCTTTGTCTGTCGATGAGGAATACTCAGATACTGGGGTGGAGTATTCAGAAGGTCACTGCTGGTGCTGATTACAGGTGTATTTTTCATAGATATGACTTTTCTCTGCCTTTTTCATAAATGATTTCAAAGAAAAACTAAAAATGCTCTGTTTTGTCTTTTATCAGAACTATCACTGCCAAAGAATATGTAACAGTACAGAACCTGTCCTTTTTCCACGGTGTGCTCAGTTATTAGTGTAACAAGATGCTCACTAAAACACTAATGCAGTGACAAACTCAACATCTGATCTCAGTGTGGTGTGTGCAGTCTGTTTTAGCTAAATTAAAAACCAAAAATGTTATTCCCCAGCTCTGTACAAGTAATTATTGTCACCGCTGTCCAAAATGGAGGGTTGTGCTGTTGACACAGTGCTGCGCGTAATGAAGAGAAAGGCCAGGGCAGGTCTTGATTTGCCCCATTCAGCTTCCAGATGGTACCTTGCCAGTACACATGTCATCAAGTGGCTGTAACAGTTGTTTGGGTACCCCCATGACTCCACCCTGCTCTCGCCTCCTGCAGGCAGACTTATTGTACTGCAATTTTGGCAAGCTCCTCCCAGCATGGCTTTCATAAAAGCGCCAGGAGGTTAAGCTGTTAATTAGCTACTGAAAGAGGAGGGCAACAGCTTGCTGTTAATTTGCCTTACTCTTTTTTTTCTTATTTGAGGTTTGACATCATTTCCTGCCTGTTTAGAGCCATCGCTGTGTGTCTCAAAAGCAGGACCCAGCTCATTAAGAAGGGGGAAATGTGTTTATCAGGCTACGATTAGAAGTGCACATTATGTATGTATAGCCATGCTTATCCAAATGTTCTTAATGAGAGAGACCCTGGACGCCAGTGTGGGGCTCCTGTGGGCATAGGCCCAGGCTCGTTATCACCACACAGGGCATTGATCTCTATACCGCCCGCTTGCTTATCCTCCTCCTCCTCCCCTTTAAAAGATAGTGACTCGCACATGAATTATGTGGACACATTGATCAGCTGATTGAGAGCTATTGTTTAGAGCCCTGGGTCATTATTGAAGGAGGGATTACCCGACTCTTGTCCTGTACGTGCGTGTGGGAGAGTGTATTACTCAGCTCCTTGTCACAGCACATACTCCCTTTAGCTCACCTTAGATTTGCAGCTACACAAATGCACACACATACACACACACACAGCACATACAGCAACCTACACAATCAACATGGCCCAAATGACTGCCTGCATTGATTGCCTTCCCTCTGCAATTATGTTCCCATTGTTTACTTTCTAGCATCTTACTCATTCAAAAGGAATTCAATAATTATTGCTTTATTTAATGTTAAAGTAAGTAAGAGTGGTGGGTGTGGAGCACCAGTAGCTGCATTGTCTTTAAGTGTCTCTATGACCCCTCCCAGGCTACTTTGTTTCATGGGCCTATGTTAAATCTTTCTCTCTAAGGACACCCACAGCGATCCATCTTTACCTCGCTGCCCTCCCTTACGACACAGAGGTCCGTTTTGTTTCTCTCTTCCCTCCCAGAGACAAATATGCAGCCTGTTTTTATTCACCGGTAGTGATGGATCATTACAACAGCAAGGCACTAGAGGAAGCAACTTAGCACATTACAGGCTTTGAGGATGCGGTGGAGGGGTGACGGGGATTAGGACGAGTAAAGGAGAATAAAGGACAAGGGTAGGGGATGAAGTGCAGGAAGCTGTAGGTTGGCAGTTTGGGCCCAGAGTACACAGTACCCTCAGCCACAACCTAACTTTTAGGCATGTTGCTGCTTGCAGCGGCTAATTCAAAGCAGTCACCGCACTTGGCACCCAGTGGGGCCTCTGTGGTTGGGGCTGTTGTTCGTACCGCTGGCAGACAGGGAGTCACAGGCCAAACTGCAAGTGCTCACTGACTCCAGTCACTCTGCTTTGCTAAATAACGTTCTTACGTTCCAGGGGAATCCCAGGGTGCAGATTTATGGGAGTCAAGTCCCCAACAAATCTCTGCACATGTACATGTACCCTGCTGCTGGGAAGACACGGGTCATTACATTGAAATATTTTCATTCTCTAGACCCTAACCCTAAACTTAATCCTTACCATTAGAATAAGCAGTCCCTAAATTTGATGTGATCTTGATTTATTTTGTAACTGTCAGAATTAGTCAGAAACTAGGCAACTACCTATTGCTGTGTTTTTTTGTTTTTTTTTTCTATAGCATAGAAATGTCTGTATTATTGTACAGCAAGATAAGCAAGCATGTTCTCAATAGTACATACTTTCTATGGCTGCAATTGTGAGATAGTGACACTTCAGTCACGCAAGGGTGTTTTCTTCTCCCTTTGGCCGCAGTGTGTTTTTTCAACCCAAGAGCCAGATTATATTGTCTCCATTCAGAGTGAAATACAATTACCTCATAGGTTATAATTGCTGCCATGACATCACTGTGTTTGAATAACAAAGGTGTTGCTTGACATATTTTTACACATCGTACGCCAAGAACAAGTTTGTACATTTTCTTTCTCAGATGACAGAGAAAACTTGACTTTTACATCTTTGATATTAGTGAATATAATTCTCTAACAAAAGCGGGCCTGCTCAACTTCAGTGCATTGCATGACTTAACAGGTAAATTATTACTGCCTAACCTGTGTAAGCCACCCATCAAGGACATGTTTTTGCGAACACACATACATCACCAAACACACACACCAGCTTTTAATGCTGAGAATCAGTTTATTACAAAGCAATATCCAGGCAGATACTTGCTGGCTCTCTCATGTAGGGAATTTGGCAGCTCTCTTAGAATTGATAGCTATTTAGCTCACAGATAGTCATCTGTTTTAATGCATTAATTTTGTATTAACAGCACTGCCAAATTTAATGGTGGAAATTAGGGTATGATCGTAATGGTGTGTGGCTGTGTGTGTGTGTGTGAGACCGTATGTGCATATGTGTGTGAGATTGTGTGTACATTTCTGATGTACTTTTTGTCTATACTTTTGTACGTGTTTGTTGCACATACATATTATATTATATGGCTCTATGGGGAGCCATTCTTTGGAATTACCGGCGCTGTCTCCCTTCCACCCTTCCAGTAATACCCACCTCCATCTTGTGTTAGTTGGACTCTCTCAGCAACCACACTGTTTCGTGTTAAAGGTGCACTTTTACTTTGCATTTAAGTGGATGGAAATGCAGATGTATGCAGTGCTCTGGGTGGGTGGTGAAACTGATACAGGCATGTATTGCCCACTCAGAGGGCAAGGTGCATTGTAGAGTTGGGAGAGAGAGGATGGGGTGGTGCCCACACCGCCCCTGTCCCTCTTTACCTGAAAAAGCACTGCTCCAGCCTCCACAGAAAGAGACAAGGTGCTCTGTTCGAAGAGAGGCTTGACAAACCATGACTGCATTTTTAAACTGTGAAAATCACTTCAAAGTAAAGCAAGCTTTGAACAAAAAAAAAGCATTGAAGGTGTTTTAACACATTAAACATCATTTAGAGCATCCTTTTAAAATCTATAAAACAAGAAAGCAATTTAAGTATGATTTTTGGGTCATGCAATCAACCGCACTTCCAATGGTCGCTGATTGACAGCTTGAAAATAAACAACAACACAATACATCTAAGACAAAAACGATAGTAACTCAACTAATCTTTTTCTTTGCAATACAATCACCTCTGATTCAAGCATTCAACACATCAGTAGAATCATTGTCTTCAAGTATTTGCAGCAGTCTTATCTGTAAAATCAGATCACACATGAGGTACAGTCAAATGCAAACAGCATGACTCCCATGCCCAATTGCTTTTGAGAACATCGGTGTGCACTACGTAGTCACGCATTTGTACTTGCTCAGCTGAATCTCCTATACATCTGCTATAAATTCCAAGACAGTTCAGTGGTATTGAACTTATGCCACTAGCCCAGGCATCTACCCCCCATTTTGCGCCACAGCTCCCCTCCTGTTGGGGCCTTGATAGGGCGCTTAGAAACCCCAGAGCCATGCAGACCAAATCCTCCCAGCCCAACATGACTTTTTCATTAAGCCGCCAAATTCCTGCACTCCAGTTGGAGGTGATTTATCAACTAGAGGCTTCATTGCAGGTTCATAGGAAACAGACGTAGGCCCTGTCTCATGCATTATTATGTTTCACATTCAAAGTGTGTATGCATGCATGTGTGAGTGTGTGAGTCAGAGTGGGAGACTGCAAGTACTGAGTCCATACTGCGTTTGTGCTTTTAGGGGGTTTCTCACATGGATAATTCTTTGAGAAAATATGTTAGGGATGTGATTATAAGAAGGGTGTTGTTCTCCTTGGCCAAGCTCTTTGCTATTAGGCACTAGTATTATTTTACCTCGGTTCTGTGTGGAATATTGAATGAGCAGGCGTCACCTCAGTGATGATTTGATCTCCTAACTCTTTCACTGACACTGAAATGCCCCGACAGTCTTGGGTCGTGGCCGGTGCAGAGATGGTGAAAGTGGTGGTTTACAGGTGTGACCGTTTGACATGTTAGACACAGCTACAAGCAATGGGGTGGGCTGGTTTTGGCCCCGTTGAGGCCATCTTCCTGGCCAGTCAGGTTTATAGTGAATTATGGGCAGTTCTGGGGCAGGCGGTCTCAGGTTCACTCCTATATAAACCCTGTGCTTTTTATGGGAAACTATAAAACTCCCAGGATTTTTTCTACCTCCTGAGACTAGCTTTGAAGTTTCGGTCAGGTGCCGTCATTTTTTAACTTGTCTTCTTGTAGATTTTTGGAGCCTAGAATCATTTGCAGAAAGACCTCTCTTTTTTAATTCAAGACATATGCTATGACTAAAAGCAGTTGCATGATGGATTCGGTGTTATCTATAACTGAATCTGTCTCTCAAATTTCTCTCTACCTTAGTTCTGATGCAATATTTGTGCACAGAGAAACAGGAGGAGAAGGAGGAGGGCTCTCACAATATCCAGCAACACCTATTCATGACATCATGGATGGCTTAAAACGAGGAGAGAGAGGAGAGCGTACAGAGACACAGAGCCTTTTACAATCACCTAATAACTCTATTACACCAAGCTGTGGGGCTCACAAAAAAGAAGGAAAAAAAACTCCTATTCTTTTTCCTGGAAGCGGTGTCTTAATGCACATTTTAGGTGTAGAAGTGAGAAATATGAAACCAAAGACAATGAAATACAATAGCTCAGAAAACCCCATAGCAATATTGCAATATTGCCAGAAAATTAAACATTAGGAGAAAAGGACAAGAGCATTTTAGGGAGGCATAATATTGTTATGAATTTTTTTTCACAAGCCTGTCAACACCTGATTTAGATGTAATGTGGTTAAATGTCTAATGTTACCATTGCTTTTACATTTTGCAGCCATCCAAACAGGCTTGTAGCTCACTGAAAGGTTTCAGTTCTTATATTACATAAATGCAGAATTAAAAATATAACCTGGTTGAAAATACAGGGAGGACTGAACTTTATTTACATTTCTCATCACTGCTAAAATTTTGACTGTCGAGGTTTTCCCTCAGCACAAACAATCAGCACATTTCAGAAAGTTAGATGGTATTATTTTGAGGAATTTATTTACTATTAAATATATAATAAATGTAATACTTATTGAGAATATTAACACTGATATGAAAAAAGTGGTTGTTCTTGCTTGTTCTTTACATTAAAAAAATCTTCACATGAAGGTCATGAAGATTAGAGAAAAAAAAAAGAGAAAAACTTTTGGTGATTGACATTGATTGCAGCCACAGAAACCCACAGCTAGACCCCTGAGTTTGATATAGGAACAGCACATGACAGACATGACACAAGTGGGCATACTGAGTCTGAGGCTTTTTACTGTAAACATGCAGAAACAATCAGTGTGATGCTTTAGGATAATGGTCAATAACTCTGTTGCTCACACCGGGTCTAGCCATATTGTGCTGGACTTGCATCATTGATTGAGCCATGCAGGAGGTAATTAGACTGGAGCTCTGTGGTGTGACAAGAGGTTGTGGTGGTATGGTGTCACCACGGGGTGCTTGACATGTTGTGACGCTACGGAGGGTGGGCTGAAGCTTGGACTAGGCCTGCCGTCGAGCCTTGGAAGAAGCACTGGGGTTGACAGGTCAATACTGTTGCTGATTTCCTGTCCTCTGAAGGTTGTCCTCCTGTTGCGGAATGTTCCAGTTTCTTTCAGAATGTACTCAATCCCCCACCTGCGTCACCACCGCCTGAGTTTTCCTCGCTTTCTGTATGAGAGAGCCAGGATTTAACTCACCATGATCAATATTTAGTATCCCATGCGTGAAACAGGCAGATGTTTGGAGTTTCCTTTTCAGAGACGGGAGGCTTCTGTTGAGTGAAAGGGATCAATGCTGCCTTCCGTCTGTGAGGCTGTAGACCCACAGCTTCTGAAGGGTGTGTGATGCGATTCCTGCCTGCCCTTGGGCCCCTGAGATTTGCGTGCCTCCCAGGCCTCTCCTGTCCTGTTAGCCCACTGATACAGACACTCACGCAGACAAAGTGCGCAGTCCAAACAGTTGTCCTGAAGTGGAAGAGGTCTGGATGTTAAACAACAGGGCTGTGATTGGGAATTGATTTGTTCATTTGCCAACTGTGTGAGTGAAAGTGAGTCGGTGGTGCCTAGCCAGCTATCTGCCATCTACAATAACCTCTTTCTCTCTGTGTCCCTCTCGCTCTGTTTTTTCCTTCCTTCCCTCTATCTCTCTCTTTCCATTCCCTCCCACAGCACCTGCAGCAGCATGAGAACGCAGTGGAGGGTGATGCCTGCTACTACCATTGTGTGCTGTGTAACTACTCGACCAAGGCCAAGCTCAACCTGATCCAGCATGTGCGCTCCATGAAGCACCAGCGCAGCGAGAGCCTCAGGAAGCTTCAGCGCTTGCAGAAGGGCCTGCCGGAGGAAGAGGAGGACCTTAGTTCCATCTTCACTATTCGCAAATGCCCCTCTTCAGACACAGGTGAGAGTGTGTGTTCGTCTTGAACTGTGTGTTTCTGCCAACATCCATCCATTTACTCCACTGAGACACTTCCTCTGCCTAGCACGTTACTCATAATTTACTTTTTCTCTTAAAATTAGCATCAGTTCTTTAATGGAGCAAATATGTTTAGTTAAGAACAGGAGTCGCAGCTAATCAAAATTGCACACTGCTATTTTTAGTGATGAGGACTACAAAGTATGATTTTTAAAAAATAGATGCACGTTGTTCTCAAACAGAATATACTGGTAACATAATTTGTATCTAAATGTATTCTCTAACTTATTTTCAGGATAAGACCTTATATAGATTGGCGAGATAATTTATATTTGTAGTTGTGGATTATTTAACTGTAGTATTTCTTCAAAGCCTGCCTTCCCAGTCAAGGCAGAGCTGCTGCTACTGAGGGCCACAGAGCTGTTCTCTTCAGCTATTTAAGACATATTGAGATAGAGCATTAAGGCCAAAGAGGGAGGAGCTGAACAACAGCAGCAGCTGCAACAACAACAAGAACACCAAAAAACAGACGCGGCTACAACAACAGTAGCATGACTGAAACAAAGTGCCTCGGCTGCTCCTTTATTATGGACTGATTAGGAAGAGTGAGCTGTGGTCAATTAACACTCTTTCTTAGCAGAGATTTTGTTTTCTAATCACTTTAACTCCTGTGCCCTGACAAAGGGGCTCTATTGTGTGTCCCTGCAAGAGGGAACCATTACTTCCCTCACACACATACTCACTGTCTGTGTTATGTAGGGGAAAAAAAGGCCAGCCTGTGAAGACGCTTTGTTCCAAGGAGGCAGGGATAATGAAGCCAGCGGCCGGGAAATTGCGCAAAAGGCAGTCACAGATCTGAAGCAAATCATTAGAGAACATATTTAGCTGAGCAATTAGGGACAATTAAGCTTTCTGCTCGCTGCACTCCAAATATGTTAACGACTACAGCACAGTGGACAAGCGAAGATGCAAAGGCAAGAGGAAGGGCTTTTTAGGTTATAAGGGTGCAGGCATGAATGTACTTGTTTTGTAATCAGATGCAAAAAGTTTAGGTGCTTTTAGCACATAAGTGTTTCCACTGTTTTTTTTTTTTCCATGGATGTTGTGTCCATATCAATCTTTTTTGTCTGGTGTGCTTGTTGCCCTGTTTTTGCCAGGGTAGAAGGATTCAAGCCCTTGGTTGTGTAATGGGCCCCTGCAGTGGGTCTGTGTGTGTGGGCAGTATTGGTACAAATGCACATGCATGCCGACAGAGGTCATCCCCCCTGCAGAGCTTCATCATATTACAATCAGCCTCACTTACTTAAACTCCTTAGTATCCAACAAAATGCAGAAGAAATTACATTTTAACCCAAATTGTCTCTGGGTTTTAAGCAATGTCCACATTCTCATGTGTGCTTTAATGATTTGACTTGATTATTTGGATTACAGTTAATACTTCCTCTGTTTCACTGCTCTGTCAAACAGAACAGTTTATTTTTTGCTAATTATAAGCCTACTGACAAAGAGAGAGAAATATTTTACTCTTTTTTTTTTTTTTTTTTTTTTTTTTTAACAATGAGCTGCTGAGAGGTGACTATAAAAATCAGTAGTAGATATGGGTTCAATTATTTAAATTTTAGTACCGTTTCTTCACCACCTTCATGTGTTTCTGTTAAATGAAAATACGGGTTTAAAAGAATCCACCAGGCATCTTGATCAAATTACCAATAATCAACATACCTCTTTGTTAGTAATCATTCACCATAAAATTGCTGACTCCACACCCCTGCATTTAACATTTCCATTTCACACCCCGAATGGTTTGTTCCAGCGGCATCAGCTGCCCCGGTCCACCTTAGAGCCCCACCCCTCCACCCTCCACTAGGGCTGAACCATTCCCTTCCAGTGTAATATTTAATTTCCTCTTCACTAGCTCTTCTGTGGCACAGGGCTCTTTTTTGTGGTTAAGGCATAGTTGCTAAAGTGGTGGAACGTTCCCTGGCTTGTTAAAACAAAGTTGCCCCTGGATTTCTGGGTCATCTAGACAGTAATTCCCTCGCCTGCTGCTGTTCTGTGATCTGCTGGCGTTAGGTGCTGGGCTTGTAGCCTGCCTGGGAATTTTCCCAAAACATATGCTGCCGGCATTCTCCCCAAAAAGCCCACAGCTACCTTCAAAGACATGACAACATAACATATATTGTAGAGATGGTATAAAATTGTAGCAAGGCATAATTCTTGCTGTCCTACAACAAATCCTCTATTGCAGATGCCTTTCAGTCCTGATCTATACCTGCAGCCAGATGATGCCTTTTGTCACAGGAAAATTGAAAAGAGGTTATATTCAATCTTGTGAGCTTTCCATGTAACTATTTTGCATCTCCTTATGATGATGCAGCAGCCACAGACTGTAGGGATTTGGTGCCACGTATCTCCTGTGGGCTGGATGGCCGAGGAGAGCAAGGACAGCAGAAATGAGGTTTCTTTCCAATTAGACTAACACAGGGATAAAAGGCTTGCATTGTTTTAATTCTTGCTCATAGTGAAAATGTGCTGCTTAGGCATGTTACTGTGTGGCTCCGCCTCCATTTGTCTTGTTTAACCCTTTATCTATGGGGAAACAAAGGAGGCCTCAGAGGGATCCCAGCCCCACACAGCTGCCCTGTGTGCAGAGATCATTGAATAAAGCCCAGCACTGACTTGAACCAGTGCAAAGCTGCACTACTGCTAGTTTTAAGGACAGCAGCTCATGACCAGGTTTACATAAAAAAAAAAATGGAAAAAAAAAGATGTGGGTTTTTTCTATATGTGACAAAAAAGGTGACAGCGAATGTTGAAACTTTTGTAAAGTTTTTACTAATGAGGACCATTGGTTTGACAGCAAGAGGACAAGATTTATTTTTGGCTTAGAGGTTACAGTCAAAAGGTGAAAATGTGTGACATGTTGATGTCAGGTACAGGGGTTAATGGCGACTTTTGACGACTGTCAACTAAAAGCACCAGGGTGTATGTATGTTTATGAGAGACATGATATGAGATATGGAGAATAACATAAGGAGCAGAGACGAATGGATGCACAGGATGTGGGAGAAACAAGTTTAGGGAGCTTCACTTGTGTGTGAGAGCTTGTGTGACACTTGAGCATATGATGACCCTATTTTGTTTGAATGATGTTCACCAGGGCATGTAGCTCAGTGACACATTGAGGTTTCTAATTTCTTAACATTTAATCGACTAAAGTTATTTTTTGAGTACAGAACAGAATGAGATCATACTGTTAAAAAGGGCAAAGTTAGATTGAAATCAGGAGTGGATGCCCTACTGCAATAAATGTTTGTTCTGGAGTGAGAGTGAGAGTGAGAGTGAGAGAGAGGTGGAGGAACAGAGAGCAACACAGAAAGTCAGAGTTAAAAATAATTTATTAAGGACCAAATATTAATATTTTCCACCAGTGGCATACGTGTGTTTGTATGTATGTGTATGAAGGAAGCAGAGTTGGAGAACAAACGTAGCTGACAGTGTGGATTAGCTCCTGCTGTAAATCTGCCTCAGTCACAGATGGCAGGCCCTTGATCGCTGGGCTGTGACGGCTTGGCTCTCATCGCAGGAGGAAATCCCTGTCTGTGAGCCTAGGAGGCTGGGAAGGAGAAGGCTGGGGCTGGGGCCGCCTGGGCAGCCACCAGTCATTGTCTGCTGTCTGTGTAGACATGGAAGCCTGGGTATTCAAGGGCAAAGATTGGTAAGGGGAGGGGTCATCTTACTTTGACTCTGCAGTTGTTTCATCCACCAAACTGTGAGAGCTTGTAAGTGGAACTTAAGCCTCCAGTTTAGATCAGCGTTACTTTTAATGACCAGTTTGAGAAACTGGGCAGAGGAGCTGTGTGCATTATTAAATGGAAATGAGACGAAAGGATGCATACAAATTACTGCATAATAGTGGTATCCAATATGAGATCCATTGCTTGTTTCACTAAAAGGGGTGCGCTTTCAGGGTCACACACCTAATAGCAAGGCCTGTCCTGACAACAGAGGCATTTCTCTTCCCTCCCCACATGCCTCCTTCTCCCTCTCTGTCTCATGCATTATTCTTGAGACACTCTGAAAGGTCTAGAAAATGGGGTTTGACGTGAAAAAATGCACTAATAAAGCAAATGCAGAAAAATCACTCATATTTTAGAATGTCCATAATGCCTTGCTGCAGGAATACACTCATGGCATACAAGATACCAACATGAAGTCTGTCAAAATGATCACATTTAAAATGTAATATTCATTATTCTCAACCATGCCTTCACACTTTTGTTTCATCCTCTGCCTCGATCCCTTTTCAGGCAAAATATTAATATGGCTTTATCTTGCTAAAGGTATCTACATGTCCAGTGGCTAGGCTAAAGCTGATAAAGCCAGGTAAAATCAGAGGTGAGCCAGGCCACGCTCTGATGGCATGCAAGGGCCATATTCTGAGCTTTTGCTCCCCACGGGCATAAGCAAAACAGACGGCAGTCATTTCTGGAATGTTCTCCTTTATTCATGCTTGTTAAAATGCAAAGTAAACCTTTCCAGAAACAGGATATTGTAGCCCCTAACCACCAGACCACTTCTACATGCCACATTATGGCCATTTTGAAAGTAAGTTGTATAGACAGACACTGCTGCAATGCGCTTTTAATAAAGGCTGTTATTACCCTGGTGATGCAGAGTGGATATGAGGATGAAGACTATGCAGGCCTGGATGAGTAGGGCCCCAGAGGGCCCACAGCTCAGTCAGGCCTCCGTCAGTCGCCTGCCTTGTAATCCCTGTCCAAAGGGCATCTAGGCTGCATAGGAAATTGTTTGCTGTCCACAGAACGTGCCAGGAAATTCATAAATACATTATTTTTCATTTTGAAAATATTACACAAGACTAGACGTTTATTAAAAAGCCAAAATGACGGCTTTATAGATTTTCCAGTAGCATTCATATGACCCTGCTGCTCTAACTAAGACATGCTTTTCTTTCCCTGTGCCCCCTGCTTTATGGACAAGCTTGGTACGCATGCCTTCGTTGGCTCATCCTGTAATAGCAAATTGACCAGAAAGCCACAACTCTATTCTGGGATGGAGTAAAAATGTCTTGTGCCCTGATTTTTACTGCCTCTCCTGACTGAATCTGTAAATACTGGCTAGCTTTGTCCACACGGTAGAAGGTGGGTGAATTCGTGTGCCAGCCTGCCCAACAGATCTGGCTTAGAGGAGCACAAAGGCAACATAAATGTCATAGACAGGAGTTTATGGACAAGATGTAAGGGTTGAACTCAATGAGAAAAGCAATAGTCTCTTTAAATTGGAGCATTATTACAGTAGTTGTTCATGGGGAGATTTCCTCTCCCTGATATCACCTTGTGTGTGATTTTAGTGTCAGTTATGCCATGTGGGTGTAAATATGTAGCGTATTTTATTTTGCTAACTCGCATACCCATAAATGAGGACACACATAGGTGTCTGCAGCAAGAATCAGGCTGTGTGTGGGTGCGAGAGGCTCCCCCTGTCATCAAGCCCATTTTCAGAGGAGACTGGCAGCACATTATAATATTGGTTTCCTTCTCTCTTGTCATTACCAAACACTCTCCTTGAAAGCTGATCCAAAAGATAGACAGTCCATCAGGAGACAGTCATCTCATTTGTACTTACTAAACGTGTTAATGAGTTCTATTTTCAGGCCTAGAGGCTTTGCCGCTGGATATTGGAGTAGAGGTGGCGATCAGTGGTGTGAGGTACAGGATCAGGACGAGCTCAGAGGGAAGGAAAGGAGGTAATGCAGTAGCCCTGCTGCCCCTCATGTCACTCATACAGAGTGACCACAGCCGCCACAGGCGCTGTCAGTCAGGGCTGAGGGCGGGAAGTCTGTGGTTACAGACAGACACAGACAGTGGAGAACAGAATAGATTAGGTGACAAAGACATAACGGTTGTGATGGGTTTAATTATAGTAGCAGACATGTCACTGTTACTCAGGTACAGCACATGGGATGAAGAGTCAATTCAATTTGAGAAAGATGAGCAGATATGAAAGATATGACTCTATGACTCCACTTTGCAAGAATACATTATCTGTAAAGTTTGTTCATATTTATGTTATTGTATTATTAGCATGTGTGTGGAAGCAATACAATGGAGATAGGTTTCCATTCTCATTTAGTTTTCTTTTTCTTTTCTTTTTTTTCTTTTTTTACTGGTGATATGCAGTAGTTGTAATATCTTTCTTTTTCATATGTTTGCTGCACAGCTCTTCCTTGAATTTCCCCCAAAGGCACACATTATCATCTTACACCCAGCATGTTCTCATCTATGATATTGATTGTAGTGCAAGTGTATGCCAGGTAGTCTAGGAACTAGAACCAATAAATTGTTAAACACTTAGATTGCTTCATTTGTTACCATGTTTTGGTATTGGATGAACAGTTCTGCCTGCTGTCAGAATTAGGCAGCTCAATTTGACCATAGGCAGCATCAGAGAAGCAGGGGTAAAGTTTGGGAACTATTGAGTTGAGGCTAGGAAAGTTTTATTTAGCCATTTTTAATAAGGCTGTTTGTGCCCCCCAGAGAAAGCTGGTGGATCAAAGGGCATGATCTGTGCTATGGATGAGTTCATCCTGGGTCCAGCAGAGACGATCGGCCTCGCTGACAGCAAAACAAAACCAGAGAGTGAAGGATGCCCTATCCAGCAGCATGTTGCCCTCATACTCCGAAGGCTCCATTAGAATAAAGGCAGATGAAACAAAGACTGGCTGAAAGCACAGATGTTGTGATTCATTATCCACTCTCTGATAGATAGGCATGAGAAGTGAACAGAGTGTGCATAAGTGTAGGTCTGTGTGTAAGTACAAATGTGTGTATGATGCTTATTGTGCAAATTCATGTTATGTTAGTTACACTGGAGTGAAACATCCTTAAAGACACAAATCGTACAGACACGTATGACGTGCTCGTGCGTGGAAACACACAAAACTCACACATGCATCCATGTTTTGAGTGCATTAGCAAAAAGAGTTCCCCTCCAGTGCCTCAACCACATCAACTAAAAGCAGCCAGGCAGATGGCAGCAATAAGAGAAGTGCAGAAATAATTCAATAGTGAACCTTTCTAACCTTTACCTGTGGGCGTGAGCACCAGTCATTGATTCACGCTGTGCTTGACAGTACACTACACACCACCTGAGGAGGGTGAGAGGGAGGGTGGATGAAGGGAAATGGATGAGTTTGGTGAAAAATACAAAAGGATAATATGAGTGGGAGGGAGGCTATACTGTACATTGGTGATGATAGTGTATGACATTAGAAAGGAACTTGCCACAGATGGAATCATTCTAGATTCATCCAGTTTCCACAAATATTGCCTTCCTTGCTTCCATGTATCTTGGTAATCAGGATGCCCAGTTACATGATACCGCTAGTGTTGGCTGTAAATGATTACAGGACACTTTCAGATCTGAAGCCTGTGTCTACCTAGCTCAAAAACATCTTCCTGTAAACATGACACATGGTAAGACTGTGGTTATCCCAAGTGTTGTGAAAAACGCTGTGTTTGAAAAAGCGGACCCCACAGAAGATGGTGTATCAGCACTGGTCATGTGTAGACTTGGATAAAAGAAGGTTAAAAAAAAAAAGACTCAGCTCTCTGTGATGTGTTGGGATATGCAATTCCAAATTCTTGTCTTGTTCTTTACCTCGGACATTTGGAAGAATTGGTGCATAAAGGAGACAGATCTTATCAAGATCCTCCTGGTGGCTGGGAAGAAGGCCATAACAAAGAACTGGCTTAAGACTGATGCTCCGTCTTACAAACAATGGCTTTCAGTCATAGATGATATACTTGTCATGGAACATCTTACATATAAACTGAAGTTGAAAGAAAATCTCTTTATGAAAAACTGGGGAAAATGGCTGACATTCAGGGACAAATGTGTCTATTAAGAGACCTAAACATATTCTGACACCAACGCAGGCTGCTCTTTTCATTTGTTTGTTTTTCTGTTCTTTCGTTTCTTTTCCTGCGCCTCAACCTGAGGAGATTGTATTGTACTGATAAAAAATGAGAAATAAATAAAAATTGTAAAAAAAAACAAAAAAAAAACAAAGACCAGTCTAGATTTGGAGGGAGATGTGCCCACAGCCTGACTCTGTTTCATCAGACCGGCTGCCTAATGACAATCTGAGACAAAATAGTATTTGTTTTGTGACATTCTTACGGTTTGACCCAGTCAGATTTATAGTCTTCCTCCCGGTCCAATGGATGAACTGTCTCTCACAGTCTGTCTTTTGTCTGGCTGAAAACACTGCTCTGTCACTGCTGTTTTATTAGTTGGCTGTGAATATGTTCTCTGCACTGTCCATTTGGAGCAAAGAAGCTTAGATGAGCACAATGATGGATGATATTTAAGGAAGGGAAATGAATTAAGAGCCAGGAATTTACACTGAAATGTAGACTGAAAAGATAAAGTTCCACCACGCCTATAAAAAGGAAAGAAAAAAAAAGCAGCTTAGTGTAATGATGGCAAACTGTAATTAAAAGGTGAGATTTAGTTAGTAGTATCTCTTATGTTTTGATGCTGTATACTTAGACCGTAATCATTCCCATCCAAATACCAAATTGTTTTTATCTACTAGTACTATTGTTTAATTATTTATTCATAGTAAAGCCTTTATTTGGCAAAGACATGCCTGCAACACAGAAATGGATAATAAAGAACTAAAGGTTTGCATGTGTGTGTATCCCTTGTCGACAGGATGCATAGTACTTACTTCACTTACACTACAAACAGCACAGTTAAGAAATAAACCCTCTGCTTGCAGTTTTAAGCAAGTTTAATTTTGTTTACATAATAAGCACAGGATAACTGTTTTAGGAAAAGTGCATACAAGTCTGTTTTCGGGATTTTCTCTCTCAGCTTTTCCCTTGCATATTTAGTCATTCAGTCACAGCCATTATGATGATTTCTAAATCCTGTTGCGATCGAAAATTGTTTTATATCTAAAGTGTTTTTTACTTGGCGCCACATTTATATTTGGAGTCTTTAAAATTGTCTTAAGAATTCTTCATATAATTCATATAACACGGAGCAGATCTTGAAGTGATATTTATATAGCAATCGGAGAGAGAAGGTACAGTAAATATGTTGTAAACAGCAGAAAGCCACCCTGACCAATCTGAAGCATTAAGATGAATAATCCACTGTTTAGAAAGCAAGCAAAGGTCAATTTTCATGCTACTTGCTCAGTAAGCATACAGGAGAGCATATTGACTCGATTCAGCCAGGCTGCACAGTCAGGAGGGAAAGACATGCAATTTCTAGTCCTGTTTCGCTTTAGTCTGTCCATCTGAAACGTCCCTCTTCAGTTACTTTACAATCACACGGCACATATTATTTGTTCCTATTAATGAAAAATGTATCTATACATAAAGTGTAAAAGTTTCACACTGGATTGCAGCTTTTATTTGGAATTTCACTTTTTTCATCACCAAAATACTGTTCTGATTTGTCTAAACAGTGAATAGTGGAAATCAAATTATTTGTTGGCTTAGTACATAAAATATAGGTCAAAATCCTTAAAAAAGAAATAAAAATCCTACAAAAATGCCATTTTCATTTAAAAAAGAAAAAGGGGCTTTGAAAAACCTCAGCACTGCCAGAAAACCGAGGGTCCAGGGGAAATGAATTTGTCTCATGCATATGTTGAATATTTCACGCACTTGGAAAACCTGAGATGGGCCACATATTTGTGTGCGAGATGTGGAGACGAGAACACAGTGGATGTGTTTGAATCAATGTCACAAGTCCTTGTCAGTCTAGCAGACAGAGGTCCGAGACCTGCTAGATTTAAGGTGGCACAGGGGCCAGAATTAGGAGAAATGCTCTGTGTTTTTGTCATGTTAAACAGAGGGAAAGAATCTAATTGGGTGGGGGAAAGGGAATGGCAGTGCCTTCTTTGTTTAAGGGCCCTCTGCAGTCACTTTGCAGGACCTATTGTGCATTGACCACAATAGCATTAGTTTGTGCTCTTGTTCTGGGCTCGTCTTTTCTCTGGCTCTGTGTAGTCAGCTCCTGTCCGTTCCACTCTGTCTACACGCTTCACTTCCACGCTCCACCAGTGCTGACGAAGGGGCTCAGAAGCCTGCCTCCCACCATGATCACCTAAACCTTGCCTCATCCTGTCCAGTATTATACCACTATCTCCACCATTCTCAATATTTCCTCTTCTGCTTCTTTTTGACACCTAATGAAAAGATAAAGATTACTGTGGGAATAGCCTTTTTTCTGCTTAGCCTGTCACCTGCTTTTACCACAACAAGAGAACATTAAAATATTTTTCTTGTTATCACTTTTAAGGCATCAAATAATTTAATGAGAAATCACTGAGAATGATTGTTCCCTGAGTTCACAGACGGTCCTGTCACAGGACTCTGAATGATTAATTGATTAAAACATGTTATTTTCCACCGCCATAAAAAAATGATGGAACATAAGTGTTTTTTAAGTTACTTTTCTTGTTATATGTGACTATTAGTCAATGCAAATCACCAGTAAATCCGACTGATTCTTATTATTCAGTAGACCTTAACAGTGGTGTAACACTGAAAATGACTTTAGATGGGTAACCACTGGAGTATACCCCACTACTCATAATGATTCCTCTCAAGTGAGGTTTTTTTTTTTTTCTGGGCTCTTTTATGTAAAAAAAAAAAAAAAAAAAAAAAAAAAAAAAAAAAGACCATCTTTAAATTAGAGCTTGAGCCAAACTACAAAGAAGAGCACTTACCTTTCATGATGTCTTCTCAGAGCAAGTCAGAGTAATTCTAATGTTGCCTGGTGACCAAGCTTGCAACTTAAAGTTGATTATAACGCAAAAGAACTACAAATACATGCATTGTCTTGGCGTGAATGAAATACTATTAGATTTATTTTCTTGATCAAAATTCTACATCATGTGGCAGGTAAATAAATGCAACCTCTCTCTGTAATAACAACTAGCTTACAATCTAGCACTACCTTCTGCAATCCCATGTGCAATTTGTATAACAACCAACCTCAGTATATTTAGTGGGCTGTTAATGGCCCTCTGCCTTCTGAAGGTGTAATCATGCGTGATAAAAACCGGGCCCAAGTTACTAACCTAGGAGCAATCTTGTGTGCATTAAAGTGTCCTTTTTTTGTTACAAAGGTCATTCATAACTTGGTCTTGTTGATGTACAGTGAGAGATATTGATTGATTAATGCATTAAGTGCTCACAATCCATTAGGTTCTGTGAAAGGGACTGGGGGAAAAAGACTCGCTCTTTCTCTCACTATATATTTTCACCTCTCGCTGTTGTTCAAAGGGCATCAGTTTTTGCTGGCAAAGATTAAGGGACAAAAGCCCGAAATTCTGCCAAGTAATGCATTCAAAAGAACATTGGTTCTCATAAGTGTCAGTTCAATTACTCTCAAAAGCTTGACAAGGAGTTGCTCTTACATTAGCCTTCTGCTCATCCTGACCTAAAAAGAAGATGGTGTTCACAGTCTTTACCTACTGTAAAACAAGCATAGCTCAGCAAGTATAAAAAGGATTTACTGTCTCCTGTGTAATTCAAAGATAGTAAGATGTTTATTTCATACATAAAATACCTTCAGTGAATTATGAAATATGCTGTATCTTATTGCAATTTACAGTGACAACTACTTTTAAGGAGAAGCAATGGTCCATAAGTCAAATTTAGTGATGACAATGACTATTATTCTCAACTTTGCCACTGTTTTGCACTCTATTTTGTCAAGCTTCTAACTAAACGAAGCATGTTTTTGTTCTCAACTATGTGCACATTTTCAGGGTGGTTTTTAGAACAATAGGTTTACTGCCTCACTACTTAGTGACAAGGAATATGAGACCTTTATCACCTGGGCCTGAGTAGGGAAGCCTGTGGAAGGGGCCTGGCAGTCAGTCATTACCTTAGAAACATGGGCTGCATTAGAGATTCATAACAGTGTGCCATCTGTGCACCTTTCATCTCCACCAGGGCCAGCTCCATTAGGATCTTTTATCTTTGTGCTGATGGCTGCTCTTGATAATGGGGCTGCCGAGAAATCCCAAAAAGTAAAGACTCAACTCTGACACTGCTGGCCCTCCCTTTTCTTCAAGAAGAGAAGTACATCACATATATACATGGTCTTATCCACAGTCTCAGGCTACAGGTTTGCAAGATTTCATACAGAAATTTTCCTGAAGAAAATTGCTCTTACCACACAAAGGCGTAGCTGTTGCTGTAGATGGATTTATATCAGCGCCTCTTGTCCTCATGTTCCACCACCTTTAAAAAAAATCTTTTTGCTGTTTTTATTTTATACTGTACACTCCTTTCTTTTCATGTAGTCTATCATGTGGTGTGTCTCTGCTACTAACCGCATGGCGTGCACAATTTTGTAAGGTAAAGGTATAATAAGAAAAATGGCATTATTCAAACTGATGTCCCTGCGAAAATGCAATAATGATATCCCATGCAAAGCCTCATTGGAAACTTTGCTTTTGGGCAGACAAACACAAATGCATAATGGTATAGTAATTCATTCAAGCCAATGTTTTTCAGACGTTACAGTAATTATGAAAAATATTCTTACTTTTTCCTACATAGCAGCAGCAGAGCAAATCTCATTTCCAAGGCAAAGCGGAGAAGGAACACACTGAATAATCATTGTGTTTAATGCTCTGGTCATAATCCCAGGTTTTATGATGGTTTTCTAATGATTTTCTAATGATGTTAAATATTAGTAGAGAGTACAGCCATAATTTGAACACAGCGGTCGTTTTTTCAATGCTCTATCAGCACACCCGATTGCAACTACAATGAATATTGCACTGGGAATGAGATTTAAGAGCCATCCCTTTTGGTGTTTTATTTTGCTGTCTCCCCATCTGCCATAAATCCTCATTGCTGTGTTCTTGAAGCCTCCGCCCTTGCCTGCCTTCCCCAGGTGGGAATACAATTAGGTGCAGGGGCCATTTCATTCAGTGCCACTGTCTGTCCACCGCAGTCATTCGTAAAAAACGCTGGAGCTGTCCCAGTGGAGAAAACAGTGGACTCCTGGGAAATATAAAAAACAAGGAAGAAGAAGAGGGAGAGAAAAGGAGAAGAAAATGGTGGACAGAGGAGCACAAAGACGGGTAAAATCTCCAGAATTGCTGTCAGAGAAGATACAGGCTTGGACTCTGATGAGTGACAATATTGAGCAAAATATGTATTGGAGACAAAGGCTTTGTCTCCTTCCTGTGCCTTTTCAATGAATTGCACCTCTCCACCCCCTACCCCCAGCTTTTTAATTAAATGGCTGCAGCTCCATCTCTCTATCCGTAGCTCCCCATTACAGAGGCTAGATAAGGGATTGCTATCTGTAGCATGTTAAGAAAGGCTGCTGGGCAGCCAAGCCTCATGAAATTTGTCACAAGATCTCATTTTCCTCATTGCCAGACGTGATGCTTATAATTGATGTGGAGGCAGCAGTAATTTATTGGCCGTCCGCAATTATCATCCCCTTCTAGCAGGGGGATGTGACTGCAATTTATAAGTGTATGTGTATGCGTTGTTTGTGTGTCTGGGGTTGGGGGTGACATTGTATCATATAAATTAACACAAAAACATGTTTCTCCTTATCGGATAGTAAGTGTGTATGTGTGTGTTTTCCCACTTAAGGATGCAAATTAATGACAGGCTCCATATCATAAACAATATGGGGCCTGTAATGCTGCCATGTTCAGCTGAGGTGTTGAGGCTGTCAAAGCGCCAGCTGGACTTTCACACACAGCCGGGGGGTGGAAGGGCAGCCAGAAGCCTGGGAGGTGTGGGGAGGGGGGTCAGAGAGGGCGGGCCAGAGGAGCAGAGGGGGCTGGTGCCGTAGCCCTTTGTCCACAGCACCCCTCCTTCTATCTTTAGGGTTTGTTTTCACATAGGAAAAACAGTGACCTTAGGGTTGGATTTATAATGATGTGGCTGCTTGAATACTGTGATGAGCAGACTTAGCCATTATGTAGTAGTGTATGTGATTCAGTATATGGCTCCCCTCTTTACCTTCTGCTACTGTATTCAGAAAAGGAGATGCAGATTATGTCCAGGGTTCATTTGTCACCTATTAGTCCCACAGTGGTATACAGAGCATGTGAGTTCGGTTAAGTTGTGGTTATGGGGAGGATGCTTCCTGTTGAAATAGTTAATGACTTGACTCCTGAACACAACACAAAGTACATGCATGACTCTACTGTGAGAAGAGTAAGGTAATATATACTCATATGGTTAGTATGATCTGCATTTGTTAATATTTGGACGTCCTTGGAGATATTAGAGCTGCGATTCAGTTCAGAATCGAGGCAATTTATGTCTTTTTTAACATATTGGGAATTGTGACGTGATTGTGACTCAAACTGCTGACACCATTCTCCATTTGGGGTTATTTATGCATTAGTGATGGTGGCTAACTGTTTCATTGGCCTACAGCTACTGTGCTTCTGAGAAGAGCTACTGTACAGAACAACATGCGTTATTATGGATAAAGAAAAACACCAGATTCTTCAAAAAAAAGGCACCAAATACTCAATTCAAGGTTTTTTATTTGCGCGACAAATTAAACTTTCACAGCTTTAAAATTCATGTAATTCTGCACTTGTTCTTTATTCACTGACAGTATCACATTTTGTGGCTGCACATACAGTACACTCCGCTCCTAACATCGTAGAACGAACACATCTTATAATCTGTGCCATATTCTTGTAGTCATTTGCACTCTTTTATGTGTTCTGCTCTGTAGACGAATAGCGGGTTTAGTGGTGCACAGATTTCCCTGTTGCACAGCGGTGAGCTCCATGGTCAGAGTGGATTGCTGTCATGCCATGGTGCGGAAGAGAATGAGGAAGATGAGGGCTGTCACCAGCAGCCACTCTGAGCATGCTCTGTTTGTTGGGGGAAATGGAACCTGTTTGTTTTGTCTACCTGCACGCCTGTTGTGTGCAGTTGCCAAATTAGACTTTCAAATCAAGAAGCCAGTGGGAGACCAAGACTCTAGTTTTCTCCTTCCCTTTAATAATCATCCCTGTTTACTCTTCAGGGAGTCATCTTTATATATTTTTTTCTTAAATGTGCCCTCTAAGCAGGGAGAGTGTCTTTAATAAAGCAAGCAGGCAGAGCGCCATTCCAACATGTGAATTGCACGGGAGAGAATTGAGAGATGGAAGCAATAGAGGAACACCGGAGGAGGGGTGAGTGGGGGCTGCTGCCGCTGCACCCTTCATGCTATTATCTTTATGGCATAGCAAAACATGCTTCAGGCAATCAGCATGAAATTGTTAATTGCTCAGCCCACTTGTGCGTTGCTCAGGGGACAGGGGCCTGGAGGAGGTCCCGCGTCGAGGCAGTAGGGGTGTCCAACTAACTGCCTGCACGACTGGTCTCGACATATAACACTGTCCAACAAACATGTTCATCTCCTCTCACCTTGTGACCTCCACCGAATTGTGTTTTCAGCTACTAGAGACGTGTTCCACATACTGTACTTGAAAATTAATTGTAGCTACAATATAATAGTGTGTGCTTGTTTAATAAATTTCGCTCACAATTGAGTAGTAATACATTTAACCGTGGCTGTCAAAACTTTGGGATTTAATACATGAACTAAGGGCTTTGTTTGTGCAATCATGATCACCTTGTCTATCTGAAAAACCCTCTAGATATATGTGCACTGCACGTCTCTCCAGAGCTTATTTGTTAATGCAAACTAGCATGCTTGTAAAGATGTGTAAATGTTGTATAGGTGTGCTGTTTGTTCTTTTCTCAGGCCATTGTTTCTGCTAATGTTATGAAGAGTGTGTGAGAACAGGTGCGCAAATAAGTCAACCAGGCCTTGTGCAGAAGACATCTATACTGTACACACAGGAAGGAAAACAGTCTCAATTGTCCAGAGTGGTGTTATCACATGGCACAAACACGACTCCACATACATACATACATACAAATGCACCGCTTACCCCCATTACATGCACCTCTCACCTTCTTAGTGGTGGCTCCAGGTGGCTCAAAATATGCAAGACATCTTTTTAAAGAGAACACCACCCCTCCCGTTACATGCTCAGTCAGAACATATCGCCCCTCCTTCTTGGCTATCAGTTTTGTTCCTTTTGCAAGAGAGGGAGAAAGAGCAAGGTTACACGGGGCGTCATATTAATGGGGCCTGTCATGCGCGTTGATCGTCTTAGGCGTGGAGGAGGATGAGTGCTCAAAAGGTGTTGTCTTCAAATAGGATTTCTGCAAGTGAGACATCCTCGTTGGGTGATATCCCCCTCAGAGCAGCCACTTTCTTATAGAATGATCTGTTATTAAGCAAATGAAGTGCTGCGGGCCCAACGGTAAATCCCTCCACTTTGTCATGGTGTGCTCTCAGTTATCACACCCTGCTCCCTCATTCATTGCTGATGTTCTACGCATTTCACTATGTTATACCAGGGCACCCTTGCATTGTATTTGAAGTCAGCTACTCTTTTTGGAACACGCATGACACAGAAAGGATTCCATGTTGTAATCGGTGACTTCTTAAACGCCGCATTGATCTCATTCGGAACAGGAAGTCTAAGAAATTAAGTAAACCAAGTTAATGGCACGAAGCTTGAGTCCAATGTAATCAAAAGCATTAGAAAAAACAGCTTTTAATACATGGAAAAAAACGTGGATTTGGAAACATTTTTCACACGCAAAGACTTGATGCTTCTTTTATATATTTGGGACGGTACCACAAAACAAAACTGTCATTTATTTTATGTTTTAATCTTTTACAGGCAAAAGTAGGGTACAGCTGTAACAGGATATGTGTCAGGATATGAGCTTCCTTTCTCTGGTATGGTGTTGCATGTATCTCTTCTTTTTTCCAGTCCTGAAGGCTCCTAACTACTTTTTTTACCGCAGGCAAATTAGAAGGGTGTTTGGCTTCTACACTCAATAACAGCTCAATCAGTCAAGTGTGCAGCAACCTCAACTTAAGTAACAATTAGGAAATCTCTTAATAAAGTTTAGTTTGACACATGAGCTTTTGTTCTGGCTCTTCAGATACACGATGAAGGAGAAAGAAGGGGGCAACTAAAAGCAGGCGGGGTAGATAGGGGGAATGGCATGTGCTAGACAGGAATTGATTGCATTAATTGATATGCCAATATGTAAGCTTGTTACATCCACCATTGCTTAGGATGATGGCTAACAGGTCCTGCTGATCAATGGAACCAATAAAGGCTTCATCCATTAATGAGCAATGTGGTAATTAATGTTATCCCTAAACCAATTACCTCAGGCAGTGCATCTACAGGAAAATGTAGCAAATAGTCCAACCAGGTTATCTCTGTTATACTCTTGGTAATTTCCTCATGCAGCCTTTACTGCTCTGTAAAGTCCAGCCTATTCAAGATGGAGAAAAACACGTTATTGTGAAGTGATTGCGGAGGTTATCGAGCAAATTGAAAATAGGTTTAAAAAACAGTCATGCGACGTTTTATATTGTATTTTGACTTGGAAGACAGTTGTTGCATTGGCCTTCAGGTTATAGAACCAGCTCAAGTGTTTATAGCATCATATTCTAACCTAATTCAATTCATCATATTCTTTCAAAGGAGTACAATCTTATAGAACTGTAACTTTATCATTTTTGTTTAGGTCATTCTTTTCCATCTTAGAGTCTCATAAATCACTCCTCTTCTTGTCCATTCTTGTTTTTCTCTCCTTTAAAAAGTTCGTCCTTTTCTTTATTCGCTTAAACTACACGTCTGACACCACTGAGACGGGTTTCAAATATCCCACATTGTTCTGGCAGCAAAACATTAACATGCAATACTGATAATGGTGAGGTAACAAGCCTGTTGGCCAATAACTCTTGAACCATGTTATAATTACACCTCTAATTATCCATGTTATGTGCAGTGTAGTTTTTGTGGTGAAGAATATGTCTGTAGTCTGTGTTGATAACCACAAAAGCCTGATTGTCTTGACAGTTGCAACAAAGAGCAAACCAGAGAGTAAGAGCCAAGTAAGAAACCACAGCTCTGTGTGATAGACACTCTGTCTGTGCGCGAATAATAGCAGGCGTCTAAATCAATACCTTTGTTTTAATGTTTTAAAGTAAGAATTACTTACCTGGAATTCGCAACCTCATTCATTGGTTAATATTTTCTCTCCTCTTCCCTTAAGATGTAAATAAAACTGGATTTTCTACATTTTATTGCGAGGTTATTGTTAAGGAACAAAAGGGAAAGCATAGTGAGACTTTTAAAGCTTCATTGTAAGCCTGGCTTTGGAAACAATAGAGTTTTAAGTACAGAGACGGGCATGAAACTTGTCATAGCTATACATTTGCTTCCTCTACGCTTCTACAGGAAATGTTTTTAACTCATTCAGCGTGCAACAGTTTCAATTAATTTTGGTAACTTGTCAGTTTACTAGACACATTTATGTACAGTATATGTCTATGTAAACATGCATAATGGCTACATTTATATGTTTAAACCTTGGGAGAGAATGGTATGTGCATTTAAAAGTGAAGCTTAATGTAAATGAAGTCTTATTCAGTTAGTCTATACACAATAAGAAACCAAACTAACTGTGAGATGATGACTTATTAGTTAGGACAAGCCCTTTACACCAAAATCCAGTTTATGTAATGAGCGTTGCAGAAGTGTAGAAAGGCCCATCTGTCTCTCTGCCTATTATCCGAAGCCTTAATCGGGACTTACAGCAGGGCAGGCTAAATAAACAGTAAGTAAGTTGTCTTGGGTAGAGGAACGTCAATGCCTGCAACTTGCTCAAGCCTTTGCTCTGAATGGTTCTGTATTGACCCCTCAGGACCCCCCGAGAATTCCCTAATTGAAAATTAATATTGAATCAATGCCGCGGGCCATTTGCATATTGATTATAAACATCCAGGAAGGCACCAAGTATGTCTAGGATCAATAGGGCCCTTCTGCAGCAGGCCGAGTGCACTACATCACATGGCAGCTGCCTGCTCCTGAGGTTAATGACTGCTGCTTGTTAAGGAGCTCTTGTCAGGTAGAATCCAGCCGCAGGGTCTTTCTGCCAAAGCTGGCAGCAGGTGAACTGCAGAGGGTGGAAGAGAGGGTACAGATGGAAGGAGATAAAGAGGAAAATGTGGGATTTTGCCAAACCCATATATTTTAAGCCAAATGGTCTTAAATTTATCTCTGAGGAAGGTGTACTAGGAATGTTAGCTCATGGAGTAATATAGTAGCATCTTTGTTGGTCTTTATTGGTTTATTCTTTCATTCTTTATTCAGTTATTACCATACCATGCATTGCCAGAATCCTCTTCTAGAGGTGTGAATCTTCAGCAGTTTTGCACCTTAAGTTTGTTTTTTTATTTCTTTTTTTTATATTACTGCATAGAGCTATTTTTCATCAGTTAATACAAGCAGTCAAGAAAATCTGAACTCTTTTTATTTGGAAAGTTCTACATCATACTACAAGAGACTATAATTTAAAGTAATCAAAACTTTTCAGTGTTAGTATCTGTCACAAGTAGAGGTACGCTGATGCCCATGAAGTTAGAACAGAATATTTTCACCTCTTCTCATGAAACGATTGTGACAATGTGATTTATTCTTGACAGATAAAGTGTAATTGGGACTCAGTATGTGATCATTGCACCAGGTCAAAGGTGATTACTGATGTGTACAATGTGTGTTTGTATAAGAATAAAAAAGAATATGAAAATGAAATTATTCCGACTTCAGTGTATAAATATTCACTGGCCTAATTAAATTATGATGTATTGCAATGCATCCTAAAAATTAATAAACTTCCACACATATCTGACCTTCCAGTTTATTCTTTTGCTTTTGGCAACCTGGCATTGAACCTGACCGCTTTATTACAGAAAAAAAAAAAAAAAAAACGCATTCACATGCTTTTCTAGGGTATATGCTTTTGTATAAGAGAGGTTAAGGAAGGAAGGCTGATCAAAGATAACGGCAGCCATTTCCTGCCCCTGAAGGGAGAGAAAACAATATTAGGTAGATCAAAAAAGCCCGTTTTAATTTGAAATGAAAATTTCACAGCATTATAGACAAAAGAAACGAGAATCCTTCACTTTGAGGCACTGATTAAGATTCAACACATACATTCCTCTCCCAAACTCCTCATAATAGTTTCCACATGTTGAAGAGATGTCAGAGGTTGAGGAAGGAGAGGAGAGATGGCAGAGTAGACAGTGGAGTGAAGAGGTTAGATGCAGATGGACGGAGATAAAGACCATCTCCACCACTAACCTAGGCGGAGAATCCAGCAGAAACCTGACGGACTGGTTTAGTGCCAATATTGAAACCAGTTTAAATTAATAGGGTGCCCTAAAGCTGGGTGATTCTCTGAACCCACAGGAGACTGCAGACCTGGTGTGAAGCACATGTGAGAGCAGCTTATCCTTCAGTCTATGAAAGGCAAGGTCTTGAATTAATGCTTGTGTGCAGTCTGTGTCCGTTTTCCCCCTCGCCATCCCTCACCCCAGCTCACACCCTGCACTGGGAGCTAGGGTCTGGGAGCCAAGAATGAAGTGCTGGGCCCAGAAAGCCAGGCTGCATCTGATTGCTTCATTACAGGCCCTTTCATCGACTTGGTTGCACTGAACTGATGAACTGAGGCAGTGGACAAGAGCACATAATAGGAAGAAATGAATTCTTATCACAGCCTTCTCAGGAGGCCACTGGTCCTGGCTAGAGCCAACAGAAGCCATGGCTGAATGGAGAGGAGGGGGTTGTTTCGGGGCCTTTATGAGCCTGAAGTAGAATCTAGGCAGAGGACATGATAGACCTTTAGGATGGTGGATCAGTACACAGGGGAGGATCCAGGGGTCCTCCGAGAGTTAGATTATTGTTGGCAGCTTGTTTTAATGATTAGTTTGGTGATTAGTGTTTGTTTTCTCCTCGTAACTGGCACCTATGGCAAAACATTTTTTCAATTGTTTATTCCACGAGTCCTCCAGAGGCAGACCTCTGCTAGTTAAAGTCCCTGCTTAAGGCCTACATAGCAGCACCCAAACACCAACCGCTGAGATGAATAATTAATATTGTACCTTATTTGGCTCTCACCCCTAACTCTACAACCTCTCCCTAATGAGTGAGAAGAGGCTTCTGCAGCAAGGACAATAACGGGACCTATTATAAAAACAACAGCAACACTAACAACCATAGCCATGCATAGAAATAGAAACAGGAGATGTGGTATAGCACTGCACCAATTTAGCAGCAGGCTCGGTCTCTATAGGCCAGGGTTTGTTAATCCCTGACCATGCCTTAGAGAGGCAAGGGACTCCACAACTCTGACTGGCCTGCTCATTTTCATGCCCATATGCACAGTCAGCACTAAACCAAAGCAGGAGGAGGGTTGGAGAAAAAAAAAAAAAAAAAAATCACACTCAAGCTGTCTAACCTTATGTTTAACAAATGCCGTAGATATGATCCTTAAATCATTAACATAACAGTTTGCTGTTAAAGCTACGTTTAAACTGTGTGATGTTGTGTCATCATAATGTACTACAAATGTGCACAAATTAAAAATCTATTTGGTGAAGTCTGCGGGCGAGCCAATCAGGTACCACACCTGCCAGTGTGATCCCCCCTCTTTCCTGCTGCCATCAAATCCCCCCTTTTTCCCTCCTCCTCCTTCTCATACCTGTTCACTCGGCACAAAATGGATGCTGCAAAGCCATTTAATTGGCCTTCACTTCAGAATCCAAGTGCATTTGAAATTTCTATTTAATAATATATCTTCCCCTACACAGCTGCTCTTGACTATGTTTGGGAAGAATGTCCTTTGTGGATGTTTTGTAGCCAGTGGATATCAGACTTGGTACGCAAAATGCTGTGGATGCATTTTATCTTTTTTTTTTTTTTTTTTTTTTTTTTTTTTTTTAGTTTGGGGTAAATGTTTTAAGAACAGCATCAGGCATACTAGTCATTTTGGTCATTTTCAAACAGCTGGCCCATGTTTTAGCCACATCATCATTTCCATTTTTTTTCATTCATGTCTTTTCCTCTGCCTCTCCTGTGGCTGAGCCAAAGATAACTGAGTAGCACTGTTTCACTGTAATCACTCCAAGTCTCTTTCTCTGGAGAGCAGCACAGCGGGCAGCACGGTTCTACCCCTCTAGGAGCTTTCAGCCCTCTTTTACAGTATTATGACATGTTCATGAGGAATCAGACAAAGCCAGTTTACTTCCATATGATTTTAAGAACATACATTTGATATTGCGTGTAGCTCTATCTGATTTGTTTATGACTGTGTCACTTAACAAGTCATCCATGTAAACTTTACAGCAAGAAACTCAAATCTTGTCAAGTGTCATTCTAAAACATTTCTTAAATCTCATGTAAAATTGAAAGCCTAAAGCAATTTAGCATACTGATTAGGTTCAAATTAATACAGGCTGGATATACCACTGAGATTAAAAGGATAACTAGTTTAAATGATGGTTGAGTTGGTGCATTGCATCCTATCATCTGGCTCCGAGTCTATTTTGTAATTAAGGCTGTAAGGTGTGCACATCAAATAAATAAATAATTTCGCCAGAATTATGTGATAATAAATTAATACATTACAAGAAGTGAATAAAAGAGCAGCTAATTGCATGAGATGAGTCTTTTTCATTAGCCTTTTGAGAGGAAATTTCATTATATGCATCACAAGCCATACTGCCAGATGAAATCCAGTTTTGCAAATATGCAAATAAGGATCAAATATTATGTTAGGAGCTCCATAAAAGACACCACATTTGAATAGACATCTAATTTTGACACAGGTAGTTTTTCTTTAACAACAGAGTCACACAGAAGTCTGAGAGAAACACTGAGCCTTTAAAGAGACAGTTCTCATAACGGAGGATGCAATGCAGCTCTGTGCCACTCTTTGTGTGTATAAATATAAATATATATGCATTTATAATTTTTTTGACATACTTACAATACATCTTACAGTATTGATATTCACCTTTGTTTTCTGCCTCTAGAATCTAATGTTTTGAGCACAAATAAACTTGTTTAAATGCATTTCCAATAATTGTGCTGCAAAGTTGGTTGATTATTTTGTACATAATTACAGTGGAAAACAACCTGCCTATTAAGGCTTTAATGGCAGTAATACAGAAAGCAATTACCATTACTTTGCTGCTCACACTGAAAATAAAGATTTCTCTAAATTAAAAGGATCCTCCGACTACTGCTAAGGCTAATTGTGTGGGGTCTTGTACAGACATCTGGTTGTACATCATTTGTTAGAGCTAAATGCTGATCAGTTAGGAAGGCATACAAGCTGTGTCCTAAGTGTGTGTTTTTGGGACTGCTCTGCTGCCAGGGAGTCTGATAGCTGTTGAATTATTTATCTATCAGGCTGCTGGACGGTAGTCACGGCGACCTAGGCCCCGTAGTGGTTGTCTGGCGACATCTCCCTCCAACAGTAGCCATTAGCAGACAGGGGTAGGGGTGCTAATGAGCAGGGTGCAGTGTGCATGCGACCAGAGTTTTGTAACCCTCCAACCCTTCATAACGTACAGATCCTCTACACTGAATAGAGACACGGAAAAGATTTAGAAAGATCTGAGTGCAGAACTTTTTAATTAGGGGGGGGGGGGGGGGGGACGAGGTTAGAAAAATAAAAAGATTGAAAAAGAAAGATGGAAACAACCACCCGTTTTCCTATTAAGGAGAAATGTCAAGCGCGGTGGTGAAGCAATAGTCTGTGTGCATCCCTTTGTTGTCCTCCCTGACATTGAAGGCTAATTTTTCATGGTTATTTGAACTGGAAAATGAAAGAGAGGTTTGCGATTATTTCCTATAAATGACAACACAATCGCATTACGCTTCAGTACAAACACAGAGAGGATATTGCCTTTTCATATTTCATGTGAAAGTAATGGATGGGCTATGCAAAGAGGAACAGAAAGAAAGACAAATGGTAAAAGAAAGCTCACTGTATTTGATTTGTATTAGAAACTGAATGGATAGAGGTAGGGAGAGCTTTTTTTCAATAAGTGGTACCACTCTCATGGTTGTTTTAAAGTGCCTGTGCTGTGTAATCATTGGATTTCTTTAACAATTAGCTTTGAGCAACCAGCTGGGGTGGTTGTTAGAGGAAAAGTTGCTCAGTGTATCTGCAACAGTCTGTGTGAGAAAACTCCACATCCATACTATGCTGCACTTACGCACCATCTTCTTGTATATCTGAGCAACTGTATGATGTAATAAATAAAAATAACTAGTAAATAACTTAAAAACAGCCACTATCCACCACCTCTCTGTTCAACTACTCTTACACATCTGAACTTAGCAGGTTGTTAAACTTTCAAGAGCAAACACACATCAATATTACCCTATATTTTATATTTTAAATAAAATTGATTAGCAAAATTGGTATTCATAACCTTGTCAGATTCTGTTTTATCTCAGCGTACGCTTTCATAAACAAACAGCCGGTCAGGCTCAGGGCTGCGAATAGAGACAGGGAGGCAGGATGACCATCAAGGAGGATGGCAAACCGCTCTGATGGGGCACGCTGAGAAATGTGTTTGTGTACTTTACGTTTATAAAGATTGAAGGACCGGCAGGAAAGCCTCTGCCGGCAGGACTCATGCAAATAGGACCCATGTGGGAGCTGTGAGCCGGACTCCTAACACGCGCCGAGGTAGGCGCTACATACATCCAACCATGGCAACATTGATTTTCTGAGCTAATACCTCCACAGAACAGTCCACAGGCAGATGGATGCACTACAAAGATATGCAAATGGTGCATTCGATAAATCGACAGGCAGAGATCTTTTTCAGACAGTCCACTGTACCGGTCTGCAGTGCCTAAAAGGAGAGATAAACAGATAAGTACCTGTTAATGGTCACACACATGCACGAGTGTGTACATTCACACAAACATACATGCACCTGTCTGTTAGTTAGAAGAACTCAGATCGATAATAGAGTTTCATGTTAAGTCCACCGGTTTCAGAAAAGTACATCAAATGAACGCCGGGCCTATCGAGCAATACCTTTTATAATGAAAGTGCTATTTTTAATGTGGCATACTGTGTTTTTAATTTTCAAGCTTTTCTTCAAGAAGGCTTTTTGCAGTATATCTAATGTATAATAACAAAACAAACTGTGGGTATAGTCATATTCAGTGCGCTTATTAGTCAGATATGAAACAAAAGCTGCTGGGTGTATGTCATATATAATAGATGTGGGCTGTCTTGTTAAGCCCAGCAGGCTGTATGTGGCTGTGTCTCTGTGGAGAAAGGCTCTGAAGCTCACTGTACCTGGTAATTAAAGAGAGTTTGTGGCAAAAGCCAAACATCAGGAGAGATGAGCTATGAACAAAAGAGCTATGACAGTTTCAGGTTATGTGATTTTTGTGTCCCTTTTTTGCCAAATGAAAAATCAATACATTTTCCGGGTTATACATATTCAGAGTGTCCACCATGCTTCCGCCCTGATGGAGAGAGGGGCGGGGGACTGTGGGCTAGAGAGGGGGGAGTCGCCTGTTCGCCTGTCATAACTGTACCATCGCATTTTCCAACCCACTGGTGAATATTTCGGAGCTGATGTGATTGCCCTTCATGACAGTGGTGATGCTTTTTTTTTTTTTTTTTTTTTCACACACCCCTTCAGCCACCCCCACACTCCGTCATCCCACCCCATTTCTGTTGGGTCCCTTTGAATAGCTGCAAATAGGTGAAGGCATTGTAGTGTGAGCTGGAGGAGAAAGAAGAAGATGCTTTAATAAAAGGAGGTTGATTTAAGAGGAGGCAGCAGTGGAAGATGATAAGCATAAATGCATGGCGGGGGGTGGTAGAGAGCAGAGTGATTCTTTGTGCAGGACAATGTCCCTCAGGCAGAGTAGATGGAAGAGTACTGGCCAGTGATGTTTTTGCCCCCTATACAGGCTTTTAGCCCACCATCCTAGCTGGGAAAAGTACAGCCTGCATCTTCCATTGTGGACTTAATATGTGTTAGAGAGCGGCCATCATCCCGGACAAGTCACAGTGTTTTGTGTGTGTGTGTGTGTGTGTGTGTGTGTGCGTGTGTGTGTATGTGTGTGTCAGTTGGGGCAGAAGAGTGAGCAGTCCCTGAATGCTCACTCCCTGTGCAGCCACATTAACCTAGATCTTCCTCCCTTTCATCACACAAGTAAAACACAAAGATGAGAAGTAGAGCGGCAATTGCCTTTTTCTCTTTATTTGTAATGTATCTAAACATGCCATTACCACAAAAAGTATTTCTAATTAGTAGAATTTCCCAGGAGATAACGCTTTAGGGAAATATTTAATAAGAAGAGCTCAATAACAGTTCCTAATTTGCTAAGTATTAAGACTAGGAAAAAGTCAAATTAGTTGCTTATAACATGTATGTCTGATTTTTTTTTTTTTTTTTTTTTTTTTTTTTCTTTCTTTGCAAAAGGATGCCAATGTCATACAAGACAGAGATGACTCTTGCATGTGACTTTTTCTCTGGCCTGAAGGTGCTGAGGCTTCCTTAAAATGACCAGCGAGTTTGAAAGGCAAAGAGGATCAAATTAAGTGTTTTGTGGAAGACCTATGAGGTTGGACTGATGAGCAGGCACCGCTGGGAGAGACCAGAAGTAGTGGAGGAGGGGTTGCTGTGATATTGTTCTAAGGCAGTGTGAGCTATCACTGCTGTTTGTGATTAACTCGCCGTTTAAAGTTTTTTTAGTTATTAGCTGCCCTAACCCCGTACCCCTCCTCCATCTGCTGCACCTCCGCCTCTTCTGCCACCCCCCCGCCTTCTCCTCCTGCCCTTAGCCCCATGGAGACACAAAGTATTCATTCACATTTAGATCCCGAGGTCACAGCAGGGCCAGCAGGGAGAGGCCAGCGTGTCCCCCCATACACAGGTCAGGAATCTAACATGTAACTCCGATCAGCAGCGCTGAGGTAGTTTACTGTGGTTTTTTTTTTTTCCTTTCAAAATGTGAAAGTGTGTGGGAGGGGGAGTGAGAGAATAGCATAAGTGAGAAAAGAAGAGTACAGGGACAGATACACTTTCATTTTGTGTGCATGTGTGCAGTGCCATTTTGTTCAGGAAATGTGTTTTCTGACATTAATTCTGATGTGTAATGTTTTTCTTTGTGTTTTTAACTGGACTTGCATCCATTTAATTTTAAAAGCTGAGGTCCATAAAACTAAATTGAATTGTAAGTCATAATGATAATCATCAGATATATAATGAATGTTGTAGAAGTCATTTTGAATGCAATTTTGCACAGCATAACACGTGTACACATTTTAACACTGCTATATGCTTTGCAGTGCAGTGGCCCATATAGTTACTGATAATGCTGTGTTGTAGTTTATTGGCTGTTCATAAGCAAAAGTCACTCTTGTCTGGGGCTCAGTTGAGGGCATGTTTTGCTCTGTTGTGGTTTTATGAGAGGTAGCTTGTGAGGACATAAGGGGGAAAGCTTGTGAATGTGTGTGTCAGGACTGGGGGGGTTATGAGCAGGGGGAGTGTTTCCTTGTGTGTTGTGTTTTAAAGGGGGGGTCTTGCGTATGGGGCACAGAGGTGCTGATATGAAGAGCGGACAATGCTTGAAAGCCCTCAGCATGGGTCCTGTGTCTCATTGTCCCATGGTACCCTCCTGTCACTTTCATTTTGCACCCTCTAGTCCAGAGTCAGGCCAACTTTGATATAAGGAAGGGGTGCAAGGGATGATGGGGGGGGGCAAGAGGGGGATTTTTAAAAGAAGAAGTAGGGGAGAAAGATAGAGTCTGTGAAGTGTGAAATAAGATTGCTTTTTATCCGACAGTGCAGCGTTAAAGAAAAGGAAGCTGTCCGGCCCTGGATAAAGCAGGAGAAGCACACCTCTGATTTACAGTGCAGTCCTGTGACACCTGGTTAAAATGATAACAACAGCCTCAATAATCATAATGAGAGTAATGAGAGCTTAGACACACAGTTCCACACAGGAGCCCAGAGAGAGGGAGAGCTCAGCCCTCGCTCCCAGTACTCGAGAGCCGGGGAGAGGGAGACGCTCAGCTCAGCCCCCGCGCTGGTTCTTCAGGACTTTGGAAAGGCAACAGAGAAAGACAAGGCTGAAATATTCTATATACGACATAAAAAAAAGCAGACTGTCATTACTGTTTGAGGAACACTGGAGCCATTCTCAGGTAGGACCGGATTTCAGTTTTTTAAGAAAGGCAGTTATCATCTTAGAACTGTATTCTGCTGAGGCCGAGGATGGAGGAGGAGCCTGACCTAGTGAAAGATATCTAGAGTGACTATTATTACTTGCTGCTGCTCTTCTCTACAGTCTGGGAAGGAATACTGGAAAGTGCAGTGGTTACCATCAATTATTTATTAGGCCGTTTGTGCTTGTCAGTCTGATTAGCATTAGTGTAATCACTGCTCTTCAGGGGAAAGGAAGGCTGGTCTCTCTCATCTGAAGGTAATCTTGCCGTTTTCAGTGTCTCATCTTCACTGGACGCCTCTTGCATAGCATCTGCTTTTGTCATCTCCACATATTTCTTCCCTTTCCCCTTCCCCGCGTGTTTCTGTCTGTTGCTGCTCAGCCCCTTCCCCCCGCACCTCATTAATGTGTGTGAGCAAGTTGCTCTCTCCCAGCTTGTATAGAGTGACACCTATGGGCCCGATTAAGCTTCTGCACTCATTGGTGAGCAAACACAAGAGGGGAGGACTGCTGAGCGGCGAGATCTTGGGAGTGTGTGTGCGCCCACATCTGTGGGTGGACTTGTGTGTATGTCTGTGATATAGTGGAACAGGGAGCCCATGGACTGTCCCCACTGAGTGACTGGCAGACCAAAGCTGATATTTATATGCTCAGAACAGATGAGTGTAATCTGTGTGTCGGCAATGGGCTTATTCAGCTTGCATGATTAGATTAATGGAACTGTTTCATATCATTGTATTAGGATGGTTAATGAAGACAATTAATTAGAAGACAACCTTCAGGCTATTGTCCTTTACATCTCGGAGATTTGGGTTAGAAATGGCCTGCTGCCATAGCTTTGAGTGCTTCTCCTCATCTATTTTCAGAGTTAAATCTATGGCTACAGTTTTAGTGTCTCTTCCATTTGCATCCTACTCTTAGGCCACTCATGACCTTTCATTAATTATGGTCGGCCTGGCTTTAATCATTCTGTAATACTGTTGGAGATGAGATGAGGAATAGGCAAAGCTATTTGCCACTTAAAGATGTAACGCTGCTCCTTGAATTAAATGTCTGAATCCCTGCATGCATAAATTATGGATGGTGTTCTGTGATGTGTGTGCCGAAAGTGTCATATGTTGATTTAATGTCTAAATAAAAAAATAATAATAAAAAGTGTTGAAAACATGAGGGAGGAAAGAGTCTATGCAGATATGAACATGTAGATTATTGGGGGTGGGTACAGGGAAGCTGAATAGCATTCGAATGTTAGCTGCCTATCACAGTAATATTTAAGCACAAAAGGTGTCGTGTGTTAAGCACAAAGTGTGTGTTAATGTGTAGGTGGGGAATTACTCGCACATCGACTGTCACATGCGAAGAAATGACACCTTGCCCCGTTTTTAAAGGTGAAAAAATTTACCCAAGGATTATTTTGTAATCTGAGCACCTGTGCAGCTGTATAGTATCCTAATTCTCACAGAGTTGTGGAGATTTACACAAGCGGGAGTTAGATGGGATTCTGGGACTCGGCTGCAGATCTTTGGTGTTCTGGTAACGTTTAAGATCTGCCACCCCAGCACCGGATGGTCTGAACTGGATGAAATTCACGGGTTGCCTTGGAAACATACTAGAAACACAGTTAAAAATAAAAGAATGAAATTTATTCATGCGAGTATGATCCAGGGAACACTTTTCCCTAGAAGCCAGTCACCCGTTGGTTTTAGTTAAACATGGGATCATTAGATCACAGAAACAACTCTCAGCAATAATATGAAACAACAGAATTCACAGACCACTCACTCTGCTCAGATAGCTGTTTCCTGTTGCATTTCTATCTGCAAGAAGGATATGAAAGCCATTGCTCATGTCTTCCCAGTAGTGCAAAAATGTTTTGTTCTGATTGTGAACATTTTAAGCAAAATATCATTACACTTATGTGAATGTAAGGTCATGTAGTGTACTCAAGCAAGGTTTGCTTTTTCGCTTTTTGTTGTTTTTGCTGATTATGTGTTTATAAAATTTCAATAAAAACTTAAGTGAAAAAAAAAATCATTATACTAAAACCATGTGGGTGTGTTTATAATAAAATTCTTATTAAGATGATAAACACCTCTTCAATGCTTCAGTGTGTGTTCAATCACATTTTAACAAAGATATTTTTATTTCAGAATAGGAAATATTTTTATTAAATATACTTGTGAAGCTGCAGCCATGTATTTTCACATACACAACAAAGACTGGAATAAAAAAATAAAATA